>NC_056747.1:532083875-532383875 GCF_019279795.1 Protopterus annectens | reverse complement strand
GTAAGAGGATTCAGAAGCTCAAAGTACCACCACTCACTCCCTGCGTTTTCCTGTGCCTCAGGCAACAGTTGGACCACTGCCCATCATCCCAGGCTATTCCTGAGGAATGAGCTCTCTGGTTGAGAGTTTTCTTCGTATCCTGTAGGCAAGTGCATATTGACCCCCAGTATCTGGAGTTTCCTTTGCTGAGGAAAGAAGAAACCTTCCTCAGCAAGGATGATGACGACAGCTCCGCAGAGAGTGAGGGGAAATGATGAGTACTCCTCCCAATGTCTTCAAGATACAGAACCTAATTACACCATATCCATAGAGGAAACCACCTTTCAAAGTAGTCTCTTTGTGGGATGAAAGCTCACTTCAAATGAGAGGACAGAAATTAGACTCCCTTGAAAAGGTAATGAAATTTACAGTGTCTGGATGCTCAAACCTTGTGGCAATTCCTGCAGTCCTAGGAGCAGTAGAAGATGCATTCTTTGTAGCCTGTAAGGGAAGAAACACCCAGCCCTTGTCCTTAAGAAGCTTCATAGGGTTTGGGTGTACAGAGTTCAGAATCCCATAAGTTCCTTTCTATAAAAAAAAAAAACAGCGGTGAATCAAACAGTAGTGTCTAGGGTTCCAGAGAAGCAGTTAGCAATTTTACCTTTTCCCGGTACTCTCCTCAGTGATAAGGAAAGTGAAGTACTTTATCAGTTTGAGAAAAAAAGTGTATACAGCTGTCACGCTGACCTTCAGAGCTATTATCTCAGATGCATCTGATCCAGTTTCAAATTGCTGTCTTAGACCATATAAAAGCTGAAGACTGGGGGAGGTGTCCAGTGAGGATCCATGGGCAAAACGATTCTCTCTCTGTCCGGTTGCTAAGCACGCCATCAATTGTAATTATGATACGGTGGATATCTAGCGATGGGAAAAGTGTCTGGCTGAGGCTACAATTTCTGCTTGAGAATGTCAGTGTCTTTAATTCTCCACTTCATAAGGAGTTGCTGTTTGGGAACCCCACTGGTGAAGTATTAAAAACAATGGCAGAAATAGAGAAGACTGTGCAGTCAGTGAAATGTGTAACCCCTTTCAGTTACTGGTGTGATAGGAATTACTGTCTGTCAGTGCACTACTGTTACAAACAAGGAAAAGTTAAGCAAGCCAAGAGTGTAGGAGGACTGGTATAAATTAAATGGCAAGAAAGTGAGAAGAAGTCTGTGCCTCCCCTCCCCCCAGAGCCCTATACCCTCTAGGGAACAGTCATAACTACATAGAATTGTTCTCTCTTCCCTACCCTTTACCCAAAAATATTTACCCAATCTATCCCACCTAGCCCAAAATATAGCAGGAAGGAAGAACAAATGTGTTAAGCTTTACAGCCATACCAAGACACCAAGTTAATCTGGTCCCTTCCATCCTACAAGAGGTTTTACAACTTGGCATCAAAGAATCTATACAAAAATAGTTCTCTCTATGCGTACCATCCTCCTCTAGAAGACAAGAAATGAGGGGACCAAGGATGTTATTATCACCCATTTTGTCCCAGACAGCAGTGGCTTTGGCTCTCCTAACTCAGATTTGCAGGATAAAATCTCACGTGCTGTGATTGCAAATGGACTTCCTACCTCAGGAAAAGGGAGACCTGATGCACTCTAACATAAGACTGTGCAGCTCACTGGATGATTTAGTTCTTGCCCTTTAAATCCTTTAAGAACGGATGCCTATTGTTCATACTTAGGGAAGCTTGCCATAAGGAAATTTTTCTCTGCCAAGTAGAACATGTTTTTCCTCCTGTGCATGTAAATGATCAGGACCTTAACATAGCACTGATACCTGTGTTTTTGTAATACTTTAGTGACTTGTTTAATTTGGGTCTGGAATATTTCTCTGCCATTTCAGCTTGTATACCTGCAGACACCCCCCCAGCATCCTTGTAGTCTGTTAAACATTTCCTGAAGTGAGTCCATCAAAAACTACAGAGAAGGTTATTGCTCCTCCATGGGACTTGAACTGTGTCATAGAATAAATGACATAGACTCCCTTAGGGTTTTCTGTGCCTCAGCTTTCATCAGATAACTGAATTGGGAAAAGTGCCTTACCACTGGCCATTGTGTGGAAGGATACAAGTTTTATACAGGAAACATTCTGATGCCCCTGAGGTATGGAGGTCTCTGTCTAGCTTGGAAAAGGAATAGCACTGAGCTTTGAAAGTTTGTTACAAGCTAAACCATCATTCTTTCTGCACTTGAAGTTCCAGCAGTAAGGACTGCTATAGCAGAGATCTATTATTATTGTAAGTTCTTACACATCTGTACAGCCCCATTAAAGTAAACGCCTTCAATAGGGAGAGTAGACCCCAAAACATAAGTAATTTGAAATCATTGGTATATTTCTGAGAGCTGATGGGGTCAGTGTCCCTTTCCAACTTGGGTGTCTTAGCATTTCAGAGTACTAAACTGCATTACATTGTACTATGCTGCACAGACTATAGCTGAATTTTGCAATGTGCGTTTGTGTCATCTGCTGATAATTTTGCTTTCTCAATTAAACCAGTATTGAATCCAGAGATGCATTTCTTAATTACCTGTTGTATTAGAGAATGTATCACTTTGTAGTCTAATAAAGTTTTTGGAGCCGTTTGTCCAGGTAGTAGTGTGGAAACAGCATTTGAAAAGCAACACCAGCAGCTCTAACAAGTAACTTGTGATGCTAACTTTCAAGAAATAATTTTGGTGGTAGACATAAAAAGAATGTGAAATGCAACTTTTTTTCTACAATGCAGGAATGGTTCAAGCAGTTATTTTTACATGGGCTACAGGTTTCTATGCTTTGAAATTAATTCGTTATTTTAATGACAGAAAAACATGCTTTGTGAATTTCTGCAATAAAAATGTAGACTACTCCCCTGAGCTCGAAAATAGAAGCCATAAATTATTTATTCATAAATGTAGAACGTCATTCATAAAAAATCCTAAGCAACAACAGAATATTCTTCTCTCTCAATCATAGCTCTCAAATGTCTAGAATTTTGCCATACATTTTTGGTTTATTCTTCATAATTTTTTTTTGGCAAAGCACTGAGAATTAAGTCACTAAATAATGACATACATTTGAGTTTCAGACTTCATATCCTTCAGAAAATGCATGTTACCATATTATGGCAACTTTCTAAATGTGTAAGAGTATTTTTTAAAGTCTGTCCCTATTTCTGGGCTTGGCTTTTGCGCCTCCCCCTCCCTTTCATTGTAAGCTTTGTCCAGAATTCTTGCTCTACGAGGTATTCGCTAAGTGTTTGGTTGAATACTTTATATGTATACGTGTATAACATTTCATAATACTGACAAAATGCTACTGCAGAATGTAATGTAAGATAATGTTTCCGTAGGTACATCCAACATTGACGTGACATTTTGTAACAGAACCACAAGTAAGCAGAAATGTGTGAAACACTATTTTCATGTGCCTACTGGCAAAGTACTGAATGTTGCTTCTTGAAGACTGCGCTTAGTATTATGCAGTTGTTGTGTTGTTTAAAAGAAGTAATTATTAGTTTATGTATAGGCCCGTTAAACACAGTTACTGAGAAAGAGTGCAACAGGTATACTTGGATTACTGATATTGTGTATAGCAGCCATGCCCCTGATTCTTTTGATTCCCTTAATGCTTACAGCATTCCATTCCGCAAATACGTGAGATTCTGCTGTCTAATCTGACCTTGCATCCTGGCTAGTTCTCTAGTTCAACGAGCCAGTTTGTGTACCACGTCCAACACGTTGAAGTCTTACTGATTGTGGGCGGAGCAGTGGTGGAATAAGGTCGTGGCGTTTTTTTCCTCCTCTCCAGTGGGTGTGGACCAGGAAGTTCAGGAGTAGGCTCGTGATGTAGTTCGTAGACAGAAAGTTGGGGGTGTGTGTCCGAGAGGGAGACGTGACGAAGCAGGGCAAAGATTGGAGGTGGAGGGGAGAGGAGCGTACTATAATGTAGGGAAAGGGGTGTGTAGCTGTTAGGTTGTAGTGCTAGCAGAAGTTATGGTAAAATTATGAAGGTCTGAAAAACAGGAACGCAAGAGTGCAAGTCTGCGCTTGTGTAATAAAGGAGTTATATTTCTCAGATGTGACGAACCTGAGAAAAGTAAGTTAGAGAAACCGTAGTGAAATGTGATTATCTTAAAACTTGTTAGACGTTTTATTTTAATACTGGACAGAGTTGAATGTTTAGATTTTTTTTAATTGAATTTACGTCTCAGCGCAGTTCTTATAGTTAGGCGTGCCCCTCGATCTGTTATTTTGGAATGCTCTTGCTTTTTGTAGTGTTACTCCACTGAAGTTATGTGTTTTATATTATCTGACAGTTAGGAAAGTCATGCAGAATTGTAAGAAACGCTTTCTTTTAAGTTTACATGTTCTTGCATACAGTGCTGTTTGTTGCTTAAGAATGTGTGCAAGTAAATCGAGTTGTTAAATCTCAGCAGCTGGTCTTTTGATCCTTGTAATTTTTGCTTCCTGCAGTAACTTCCGAGTTATTTCACGTTGTCTTGGTTTTCCATTGTATTGAATGTGAATATTACTTTGGGTATAGAGGTAGTAGTGGGTAGGTGTCTGTTTCTGCATGTGGTCACCATTTGAAGGGTGTATTGGAGGAAGAATAGCTCAAAAATCTTTTCGATTCTCGTGCATCCATCGTGTGGCAAACGTTATTGATGATGATTAGGAATCCGTTTGTGCAGGATTGTTTATGGGTTAGAAGCTAAGTTTATATGTTCTGCTATATGTATAGGATAGATGTTTTAGCTCCTGTATTACTAATAATATGTCTACATATGGTGTTTTGAAATTGCTTATTTGCACATACTGTGAACTAAAATATTGTCCTTAACTTATCTATTAGTTTTAAATTGCCAGTAAATCCCTTACACCATTGAATATACAGAGTGCATGCAAACCGTAAGTGTAGAAACCACAGTAAATGTTTGATCGATTTTTATTTTAATTGCTCGTGAAACATCTTTTGAAAGGTACTGCTTTATCAGTCTGTGCTGCAGGCACTTGGTACTTTTCCTTCTTTCCATTTTTCTCCTTTATGTCTGTAGTGTAATGTACTGGAGGATGAATAGAGAAGACAGTTGATCATGCTTTTCAGAAGCTTTTGGAACAGAATGGTCTGACCTTTGCTTACTGAACTTTGGTCAGTCTCATTTAGGTTTTAGCTTGCAGTGTTCATTTTCTGGCTTTAGGTTGCTCTTTTGTGATGTCTTGTTCTACTTGATCGGTAATGATTATCTGACTTTTTTGTATTTTTTTTTTAGTGATTTTGTTTTCATGTGGTTTCCCTCTGTGTACACACCCCTTCAGCATTCTTCCTGTGCCATTCCAGTACAATCTTCACTGCTGCACTTCGGATCCACACATCCATAGAAAGATTTCTCCCTGGGACAGATCCACTAATGCCTTGTACCACTTTGTCACATAGTTTCTTCAGTTTGTTGAATATGCTTTATGCTGCCTCACTGAGATCAGGCTTCCTGGTGAGCAGAACACCATTGGATGATAGTTTTTTTGACACTGCATCCTTTTTTAAAGTTTCTCGGTCACCTGCATCTTTAATATTTTTTTTTCTAAATAGGCTGTAACATACTGATTGTTGTACAGTAGTGTCACAGATGGAAAGGAACTTGAGCCAGAAAAATCTCTCCTAACTGAATTGTACATTAACCAGAGATATTTACTTGTAACTTGTGTAGGTTGTTCTTTGTGCAGTGAGCCTGAACTGTAACTGATGCCATTGATTTTACAGCAGTTGAGCATCAATAGTAGAATCTACTTTTTAATTAATGTAGTATTGCTTAGGCTGCTGATCGTGTGACATGCTGTCTTGTCCTTTTCCTGCCTCCTAGGCACATGGCTCAATTTTTTTCATAGTATGCCATTTTCCACATGTAGTCTTGTCTTGTGAGATGCTCAGACATGTATTGTTCAGTGACTAGTGTAAGTTCAACCTGTAGATAATGGATATGGATGTCTTGCAGATTTCTTTTTGCTGGGCAGCCCTTTATGTATCTGTGTCTGTTAACCTGGTAGGTGGGCTGCTCCGAAGACATTTGGCCGGGGCTGTGGCAGAAAACTGATATTCATCTTACAGTCTACATTCAACTTACAGTTATAATAAAACACTTGTTTTGATAGACATTTCAAAAGGCAGCTTTATAACATATGTATTGTTGACTAATGTAACATTTACTCTACAACATATGATCTGATATTGTTAATCCTTGTTCATTCCTTACGCATTGGTATTGGTTCCAACCTCGGAACAGACTCTGCCATTTTCCAGTCTGATGTCAGCTTCAAACTATCGAGCTAAACTCTTATCCACAATCCCCCTCTCCCTGTTACCCCAGATTTTGTGTGCCGCGTTGCCATTCAGTCGTGTCACGCTGCTTCTCTTGAGCTACGTACAGTTATTTGCTGTTTTATTAGTCATTTATATTCCTTTCTGTCAAAAGTTTCTATTTCATTGTCTCTTACCCTTTCGCATCTAGCGACCTTATTTTCTTCAGGTTTTTCTGCTCTTTTCTCTACCTTTTTACCGCGAGGTATTCTCCCGTTACCATTGTTGGTAATCTCTCCCTTTTTCTTATACCTTCGGGTATTCTTTTGTACCATTGTTGGTACCTTTTTCTGCTGTCTAATTTGCTATCATGGCAGATAAGAAAGGTAGTCCGAGGTTTAAACGGTGTTCCGATTGTGGACACAAACTACCTACTTCTGATGCACACTCTTTGTGTGTTTATTGTTTGCGGGCGTCCCACTTATCTGTTGACCGTCCCTGTACTGTCTGTGAAAACATTTCAAATAGGACTTTGTTGGAAAGGAAAAACAAGCTGTTGCTGAAGTGACTTCTTAAATATCCCTTTTCAGAGGCTATTTCTGGGTCGGAGGTCTCAACCCCTCCTAGAGCCCATAAGAAAATCTTGGATGTTCCTACCAAGGCTAAATCTTTACCTTCGTCCCTGGCTGGGGACTCCCGCCAACCAAAACCTAAAAAGGCTAAAGTTTCGTCTCCGGAGCCCACTCAGTCAGCCCCAGTGCTTTCAGTGCCTAGACCTTCGGCATCGAGGCCTTCGGCTCCGTTAGTGATCTCGGCTCAGTCTTCTCCTGCAACCTTCACTATATCGGCACCAAGTGGCTCCTTTTACTACTGTATCGGAACCGACCAGGTTTCACATGAGGCTTCTACAATGGCTACTGCTCATCCAATGGTATCCCTTTCAGCATCCTCTTTCAGCCATGATTCGAGTAACCCACAGGTGCAGACAGGATTTAAATTGGTGGATGACACACAGTCTGTCACAATTGTTTCGCCCCTTCTCCTCACATTGACCACGGAGGCCCCCCTGATGGGGTGGGGGGGGGTTATGTCAGGGGCAGACAGTCCAAGGCACTTGGTCCGAACTGGAGGCACATCTGCATATAAATGTTATAGATCTGAGGGTGGTGCTTCTGGTATTGCAAGCATTCCATCCCCTGCTGCTGTCTGGGACAATTACAATTCAATCGGACAACATGGCGGTGGTCTGGTACATCAACAAGCAAGGTGGAACCAAATCTTACCCCCTTTGTCAAGAGGCCATGAGGTTATGGCAATGGGCGATGGCTACCAACCATTTTCTTCTAGCAACACACATTCCCGGGAGTTCCAACGTGATTGCACATTCACGGGTGGTCCCTGAATCACTTGATGGCGGCGGGGATCTTCCACTGCTGGGGGCTGTCCTTGCTGCGACCTCTTTGCATCCCCGACCAAATGCAGCAACTACTACACCCTGATTCCCCCTCCGGGGCAGTCACCCAGGGACGCTCTAATCCACGATTGGCCCTCAGGTCATCTTTACGCATTCCCACCCTTTCCCCTCATTTCCCAGTTTCTGAAGAAAGCCCATTGGTTGAAGAGCAAGGTGATCCTCATAGCACCATATTGGCCTCAACAGATTTGGTTCCCCTTTCTTTGGCCTCACCTACTAAATCGACCATGGATTCTCCATCCAACCCGAGTTGATCTCGCATCCACAGAACCTGATTCATCCCAACTTGAACAGCCTGAAGCTCACGGCTTGGCTACTCCAATTCCCTTGATTGGCAGGCAGAATTATCTTTCTTTACCAGTACATGACATTCTCATTGCATCTCATAAGTCTTCCACTAGAATTACTTATCCGAGCAAGTGGAAAAGATTTACCTGTTGGCTGAAAGATAAACCAGTAGATCCCTTCTCAGCACCAGTGTCGATAATACTAGACTGTCTGGCCGACCTTTTTCAATCGGGTCTATCGGCCTCTACCATTAGAGTTCATTTGGCTGCAATTTCTAATTTTCATGAGGGTGTCCAAGATTCATCTCTTATGTCCCACAAATTGTGCAAGACCTTCATAAATGGTGTGAATCATCTGAAGCCACATTTTAGAGAACCTATTCAACCATGGGATTTATCATTAGTTATACAAGCTCTGACAATGCCACCTTTCGAACCAGCCTCTTCTTGCGACCTCAAGCATTTGTCATGGAAAACCTTGTTTTTGGTCGCCATTACTTCTGCCAGACATATTTCTGAGCTTCAAGCTTTATGTATCAAGAGTCCATACTTGATTTTTAGCCAAAAGTGATCTCTGAAATGTCCATTAATCAAACCATTGCATTGCCAGTTTTCTTTCCCAATCATTCAAACAGAGGAGTGTATTGCCTACGTAGGGCAAATCTGTTTTTACTTAAACAGGACTAGGTTGTTTCGTAAATCTGACCAGTTATATTTGGCCTTTTCTGGACCTAGATTAGGAGCTGCTGTTGCTAAGGTCACATTAGCTAGATGGTTGAGGAACTGTGTAACCTTCATCTATACACCGCAATACCTCGTTGCCTACTACCATGAAAGCTCATTCAACAAGGTCGATGGCAACTTCTGCTGCCTTCCATGCCAGAGCTTCTTTGCATGACATCTGTGCAGCTGCAGCTTGGGCTACGCCTCATACCTTCATCAGTCATTACAAATTGGATTTGGCCTTCAGGGGAAGAGCATCTTTTGGTTCTATGGTGCGCAGGAATGTCCTTCCATGAGAGCCCCCCCAGGAATAGAGGTAGCTGGGGACTCTGTCCCATGCGTAAGGAATGAACGAGGATTAACAATATCAAATAAAGAAGTTATGTCTTACCATAACGTTCCATCTGTATTGTTGTGTCTCGTTCAGTCATTACGACCCTCCCTCCTTCCCCCTCCTGTGGTTTCTAGTGGATCTCATCTCACCATCCGGCTCTCTTAGGTTATTTGACCAGAGGTAGCCTCTACCTTCTTTGACTTGCAAACTCAATCTGAGGTAACAGGGTGAGGGGGGTTGTGGGTAAGAGTTTAGCTCGAGAGTTTGAAGCTGATGTGAGCTTGGAAACTGGCTGGCTCGGTTCCGAGGACGGGACCGATACTCATTCGTAATGACTGAACGAGGATCAACAATACAGATGGAAGGTTGTATGACATAACTTCTTTTTAATGTAGAAATGTAAACATTTTCTCATGCTAGTATAGCTTTTCTTAATCTGCAAATGAAAATCAGTAGCTAACTGCAGCCTACAGTATGTAAAATCTTTGTTTTACTGTTTTATGTTTTAATTATGGGAGAAGTCTAGACATGGCTCTAAATACTCTTAGCTGTTTGCCTATTGATGAGGAGTTATTGTGTGGGTTGACAATCTTCCTCCGTTAACTTTTGTGGCATACCAGAGAGTGTTATCATAGTTTGCCTTGAAAAGTTTGGAGAACAAAGATAATTAACCTATATAGGAGTTTTTGCCCTTTTTGTGGTGTTCTCACGTTGATTGTATTTAGGATAGTTTTCTTTCCTAGAGACCCTGGAGGGACACACGGGTTAGGTTCCAGCCTGTGCAGCCAGGTAGGCCCTGAGCCTAACTGGAGCTTCTTTTACTGATAATTTTACGCTGTTATCATTGATTGCATTGTTACTCATGCAAGTATAACATTTAACTCATGTGTTCTTCGTGTTTCACTGTTGCAGTCATCACATTTGGGCTATCCCTGTCAGGGTAGCCCTCGGCTGGCCCGAATAACAGAGGCTTAGTATTTCTGCATCAGTTGCTGTCACTTCAGGACTGACGTCAGGTCATCAGTAGTATAAAGTAAGGCAGCCAACGCCATTACATCAGTCTTTCTTGTTGTGGAGCCCGAAGCAGATCGCACGAGTGCCGGTCGGCCTCTACCCGAGTTTCGTCTTCCGAATTGAAGCTGAAGTCTTCTAAAGCTAAGTACCCCATTGGGGATCCTTTTTTCTTGCACTAACCGATGTCAGAAAAAGTTAATTGTCTCATCTGTGGAAAGCAAATACCACACCGAGACTTTGATTCTTACTACGTCACTTGCTTTGGCCCAGACCACAATATCCCCCACTGTCGCTTCTGTGCTTTGCTCAACGTCAGAACTATACATCATCGGGCCCTTATTGTAGTTAGATATTTTCGCTTACAGTCCTCTAATTCCGATACTGGTTCAGTAAGCGATCCGACAACAGATCTTCCGAAAAATGTAAAGATAAAACAGAACGCACAGGTCCAAACATACCAGCGATGCTTCCGCTAAGCTAGTAGTCAGTTCTCCGGTCCTCAGTGAGACGCTTTTGCAGCCCCTGATGCCCGCTTCTGTGAATTCGCAGGACGCTACTGAGACCCTTTCTGAATCTGGTATGCCGCAAAACTCTTCTTCGACTAAGGATCCTGTGGTTGTCTCTCCCTTGGATGGGTCTGGAGCTGCTGAGCAGGCACCGGCTTCCGAGAAAGTCGTTCGCACTACCAATTCTTGACACAGAGTTCTTTCATGTCTACCATTCTTTCAAAAACTACAGAGTTTCTTGGGCCCAGAGTACGAACCACACCCAAGAAACCGACGACCCAGTCTCTGGCACCTATTTCCTTGCCTCAATCTCAAATGCTTAAAATGGCAGAAGACCATATCAAGCTGATCAGGGGAAGCCAAGCTACCCTTTCCAAAAGAAAAAGAGGATCTGTCCCCTGTAGTTTTGTCTGAACAGGAGTCTGATTACGCTGATGCATCTGAATATGAAGACAGGTAACCCCTCTCTGAGGATTCTCATGCAGAGGATTCCATTCCTTCAGCCTCTCCCCCAGAGGGCTTTGGGGAAACCCTTCATACCTTAATGGAGCATTTCCATTGGGAAAGTCAGGACTGACCTCAGTCTAAAATGAGACTCTGGGAAATTGTTAGGTCTTGCACAGCACAGACACCTGGCCATTCCCCCAGTCGTGGATGTTGTGGATAATGTTTTTCTGGAATCCATTTTGACTCCTGACACCCTCCTTCCTGCACCCAGGAAACCAGACTGGTATTAGAGTCCTGACTCGCACAAATTTCTTTTTAAAAATCCTACTGCAGACCCTGAGGTAATGTCTCAAGGGCCTAAAGGAATTAAAGCATCCTCTAAGAATCCCATCCCCTCAGATAGGGATTCCCGAGCACTAGACATATGGGGTAAAAAAGTATACACCTCAGCTACTCTTGCTATTGGAGCACTAAATTGCCAGTTCCATATGCTAAAATTTCAGCAACATACCCTGGAACACCTCAAACAAAAAATGTCTTTCTTTCCTGCGTGTGCAAAATCTAAAGAGTTACAAGAGTTAATGCATTCTGCAAGTCAAGTAACTAAACACACCTTGCACTGTGGTTTTGATGCCCTAGAAGATTCTTGCAGGGTAGCAGTCACCAGGTTTGTCCTTAGAAGGCATGCATGGCTTAAGGAACAGCCCTTGCCAGACCATGTCAAATCTGAATTGTTGGATTCCCCCTTGCACAAAGACAACTTATTTGGCACTAAGGCAGAAGAGGTCTTAAAAAAGATGGAAGAAAAAGCAAAATTTATGCAGACAGTTAAGGATTTCTTTCAGGTCCAGCCACCTAGGTTCAGCAGGCATTGTCCCTCCAAACACTGATCCTTTCCTGCTCCCACCAGGTCATTTCAGCTCAGACCCTGGGGAAGCAGACCCCCCCCCCCCCAGACAGCAGCCTCAGGGAATGCAGAGATCTAAACAGTGGACTTCCTTCACTTCAAAAACAGGGAGTTCTAAGCCACCTCCTTATGGTAAGAACTCACAATGACTCTCCTCTCCCACCCCCTCCCTCTTCCCACCTTCATTTACCCCTAGGAGGAATACTCTCCTTTCACGCAAGCAGATGGGCTACCATTACCAATGACCGCTGGGTTCTCAACATAGTGTCTCAGGGATACAAATTTTCTTTCCACACCCTTCTAACTCCAAAAGGGTTCCCAGATCTACCTCCAAACCAGTGGGCAGAGGCGCAAAAGCAAGTCCTTTCCCTGCTCGTTATAAGGGCAATAGAGCACGTTCCTGCAGAACAGAAAGGCCAAGGTTTCTACTCCAGACTTATTCTGTTACCCAGAAAAGAAGGCACCTGGCGCCCCATTCTCGATCTGTCCATTCTAAACCCCTTCCTGGTGATACCAAAATTCAAAATGCTCACCCTCCAGCAGCTGCTGCCCATGCGCCTCCAAGGATGCTTGGCTAGCCACCCTAGACTTAAGAGGCCTACCTCCACATTCCTGTCAGAGAATCATGCAGGAAATATCTCCGTTTCAGGGCAGGATCTCTGCACTTTCAGTTCTCTGCACTTCCCTTTGGCTTATCTACTGCTCCCAGAGTTTTCACAAAATGGCTTCGGCCATTGCCTTTTGCTGACAAAGGAATGTCCAGATTTGCCCATACTTAAACGACTGCCTAATTCAGGCAGACAGCGAGGAAAAGCTGCTCAAGCACTTGGCCTTTGTAAAGTCCCTGCTAACATCCCTGGGGTACACAGTCAACTAAAAGAAATCCAAACAGGTGCCCACCCAAAAGATTATACTCCTGGGAGCAAGCCTGGACACAGGATCCCAGATGGCATTCCTTAAACCAGAAAAGCAAACTTTCCTGACAGCCTACTTCTCGCAACTAGCCACCATACCCCAGCTATCTGCAAGGAAAATCCTGCAAGCCCTGGGGTTTATGGCATATTGCACTCTGCTCATTCCATATGCCAGACTGCATATGAGGAAACTTCATTGGTACCTAAAAAGCCTTTGGTATCATACAGGGCCAATGGAGCCCACAGCAAATCCATCTGCACATCAACCAAAAAGAGATGATAGCTGTCTGGCATGCCTTGACAGCTTTCAAGCCCCTTCTCTCCCTAGGGACTCTCTTGAACAAAACGGACAACACCACTGTGATGTGGTATGTCAACAAGCAGGGAGGGACTCTCTCCTACCCTCTATGCAGGCTGGCCGTGACCCTTTGGTACACAGCCTATGCCATGCAACTCTACCTGTTAGCACAATTCCTACCAGGCTCTTTCAACTCTCTGGCAGACCACTTAAGCAGAAATCTTCTGGACCCACTGGCAGCTCGACAAAAGAACCTTCATCCTAAAAACTCAGAAATAGGGCACCCCGAAGCTCGACCTCTCTGCCTCCCACACCAACCATCAGCTCGGAAGTTCTGCACCAGAGAGCATCACTGCATGGCTTTGAAAGTGGATGCCCTGTCCTTCCCCTGGGTCAATCTATCAGTCTATGCCTTTCCTCCACTACCTCATCCCCAGTGTACTGCTCAAAGTAAAGGAGGAAAAACCAAGGACAATTCTTATTGCTCCAGACTGGCCTCGCCAGCGCTGGTACCCCTTGCTGTGCACCCTGTCCCCACTGCCACCATGGCATCTCGCTCAGATTCCAACCCTCCTGACCCAGAGGGAAGGAGAATTCACGCATCCCCAATTGCAGACGCTCAGTTTGGCAGCTCGACTTATTCCCTAGCCCCCGATCAATCTGCCAACCTCAGTAAACAGGTTCTAGATATTGTATATGAGACCAGGCGCCCTAGCCCTAGAAAGTCTTATGCTGACAAATGGAAAAGGTTCTGCACTTGGATTCAGGCTAAAGGAGTCAATATGGCACAGCCCGCCCTCCCTCTCATCCGGGATTACTTGGCTGACCTGCTACATAGTGGGCTTCTTTTTCCTCTATTAAAATTCATGCCTCTGCTTTCTCTGCTCATTTTCCCACTGAGCAGCCCTTTTTCTCGCACCCTCTGATCAAACGGTTCCTAAGAGGGGCTAGCAACTTGAGGCTAATCAGAAGAGCACCAACCCCAGCTTGGGACCTTAGCTTTGTGTTGGAAAATCTCACCCTGCCCCCATTCGAACCAGCCTTTTCAGCAGAGCTAAAATTTCTCTCTTGGAAGACACTGTTCCTTCTGGCCATCACTTCAGCCAGAAGGGTCTCTGAGCTGCAAGTGCTCATGGCTGTGGAACCTTTCATCATCTTCCATGCTGACAGGGTACCCCTCACGACTAATCCATCCTTCGTGGACAAGGTGATGTCTAGTGTGGCTCTCAACCAATCCATTCATTTGCCCACCTTTTTCCCTGACCCACAGAACAAGGGGAAAGGATCCTACACTCCCTAGATGTGCACAGTCAGCTCAGATTTTATCTAGACAGAACTAAATCCTTCAGAAAGTCTGATCAATTGCTGGTTAGCTTTGCTGCAGGGGCAGAGGGCAAAGCCATCGCCAAACAAACCATTTCCAAATGGATAGCACACTGCATCAATTTTTGCTACAAGCAACACGGAAAGCCTCCCCCCAAGGGGGTCAGGACTCGCTCCACCAGAGCAGCCTCCACCTCTGCAGCTCTCCTCAGATGAGTCCCCACCAGGGACATCCTGGAGGTTGCCACCTGGACATCTGTTCACACCATTACCACCTGTCTATCTTCTCCAAATCCAGGACAGAGTTTGCCTCTGCAGTCTTGCAAGGCATCCTAGTCAGCCCCTAGTTTCCTTGACTGCCTCCATCCATTTCCTCAGCTTTGGGAATCAACCCAAATGTGATGACTGCAACAGTGAAACCTGAAGAACATAGTGCACTTGTCTACACTTACCATAAATGTAGATGTTTGAGTGTATTCACTGTTGCAGTCCTGGTTTCTCTCCCTCTTCTTTCTTCTCTTTCCTTACAAGGGACATATTGGTATTTACTTTCTACTGGTGGAGTTCTTCCACCAGAACCTGGTTCCCACTTGGGGTCTCCTGACAGGTTGGGGCAAGAAAAACTGATGTAATGGGGTCAGCTGCCTTACTTTATACTACTGACGACCTAACATCAGTGCTGAAGCGACAGCTACCAACGTGGAAATACTAAGCCTCTGGTATTCGGGCTGGCCGAGGGCTACCCTGGCAGGAATAACCCAAATGTGATGACCGCAACAGTGAATACACTCAAACATCTACATTTATGGTAAGTGTACACAACTGTATTTTCTGCACAAAGTAGCAACACAGTATGATTTGCATATGTCACTTCACTGTAGAAGTACTTATCCCAGGAATGTTTTTCTCCGTATTCCTATTGATTTGCCTGACTTATTTTCTACAGTGTTATAATGTATGGGATCCATGCAGAAAGTGCAGTCCATATGATAGAGAGTTAATATGAGCTGAGAAAGTTGACTACCCCTGCATCGAAAGAGCAGAATAGTGACATGCCCTTCTATTCAAATGCTGCAGTATTCATCACATGAGGGAGTTTGTCTCCAGTTGACTTGTACGTCCGGCTAGTATACAAAAGTATAAATGCTACTGTAAGGTACGTGCAACACCATACATCATCCTAGTACATCAGCCATATAGAGATGTTTGGTATAAGGCGGACATCAGCACGGTCCAACTACAGAACTTTTTTTACTGCCTGTCCAGTGGTCTGCTCTGGACATTAGCTTGCCAGAGTAGTCATGAGCCTTGGTTCATATAAGTACCTCGTTTGGGTTTTCTTTTCTTAAAATTTTGGCTACTGTTTGTATTTTGGTAATTTCATGTCAGCTAGGAAGGGCAAATGTCCGTGTGGAAGGCAGATTCCACATAAGGACTCCCATGACCTCTGTCTGTTCTGCCTTGGCCAGGACCACGACCATACCGTCTGCACTATCTGTAAGTCCTTTGTCCCCAAAGCCCTTAGGAGCTATCTAGCTTCCCATAAGCTTTGTCTAGAGAATAAACACCTTAAGCATTTAGCATGTGAGATGGAGACTTCGGACCCTCCACATGAGCCACAATCAAAAAAGGCCAGTAAACCCTGGCCTGCTCTCTCCCTTCCAGGTGTCCCTCCAGAGGCTGATGTAGGCCCAAATTCCGTCCTGGAATCAGTAGATGTCTCTTCAGTGGGTATCATGGTGAATGCCCCGAATGACCCTTCCAGCACATCTGCGAGGGATTTGCAAGCATTCGATATGGACAAAAGGGGGGAACCACAGCTTGTTGTTTCTGAAGGCCCTCGTGGTGTCACCCAAATCATTGTTCAGGAGAATGTGCATATGGACATTGTGGAGTGCAAGCCAGCATCAGGCCCGTCCACCTTCCATTTTATGGAAGCTCCTAAGAAGAAAAAAACTGAAAACAAAACATGTTGCTCCACTTCCACAGGCTCAAGCTCTGGACTGGCAGGCCATTTCCCAAGGCCTGTTCAATGCTTTCATGGCACTGCATCAGCCTTCGGCTATTTTTCTTCCTCTTCCTACCTTCTCATCCTCTACCCTCTTTAAGGGAGTGTTTGCAGACACTTCTTCAAATGAGGAGGAATAATCAGGAGGCGAGTCCTTCGCTTATACTACCCAAATTGCTTCTCCCCTGGGGAGGTTATTTCCTTTGGGGAAATTATTTTGAAGATGAACACATTTTTCAAATGGGACTGCTGCCAAATATCAGACAGACATACAAAAGAGGTATTATGACCTCCTTCAGATGGGTTCTCCATCCCCTTCTGCCATTCCCCCTGTTCTTCCAGCCTTCTTGGATGCCTTTACAGCTGCTTCTAAATGCCTGGATTCTCAGCGTCCTGCTCCCAAGTACCCAGATAGATTTTATAAGGTGCCTGAGGAAACTTCCTCTTCAAAGCCCCTTCTGCAGACCCAACTATTATTTCAGTCTCAGTTGACAAGGCATTCAAATTATTGCTTTCCTCCTCCTTACTGACCTCTGATAAGGAGAGCAAATAATGGAGAGACTAGGGGGATTTACACCTTTGCTACTTTGGCCTTCAGGGCAATTAATTATCAAACCCATATAGCCAAATACTCAGTGGCCCTCCTGTCAGATGCAGGAAAGCTCCCACCCACCAAGGCTAAGTTGTCGTCTCTCCTCAACACTTCTGCCCAGGTTACAAGGCACTCCAAGTGCAGTTATGATGCTGTGGGTGCCTCAGCCAATGCAGCGACTTCTGGGTCAGTCCTGAGGATGTATTCCTGGCTTAGGTTACAACCCTTACCTGATGATATCAAGGCCAAACCGATGGATGCCCATCTAAACAATAAAGCCTTATTTTGGTAGCTCAGTTGCAAACCTTTTTAAATCACTACAAGCGAAAGGCAAGGAGCTCCATTATCTTAAACGTATCCTCATTTCTCCTGTCTCCAGGTTCTAGAGGAACTACCCTGCTAAGACCGCATTTGTTAGGAAACCAGTTTTGCCTTCTTCCTCCAATTGTGAGACACCCCAGGAAAACAAACTTCTTTAATGTCTACTCCATCCACACCCTCTCAGAAACAGTCCTGATCCAAGCCAGGTAGCCTGTGAGTACCTGCCCCTAGGAAGACTGCTTTCATGTGGGCATTACTTCTGCCAGAAGGGTCTCTGAGTTGCAGGCTCACACACACACACACACTTCCACAGGGACAAGGGTATCTCTGTGTACCAGTCCCTCCTTTATGCCTAAGGTGGTTAATGAATTATCCCTTCAGTCAGTCTGTCAACATTCTCACCTTTTTTTCTTTCCCCTCTGTCCTCCAATGAGAGGATTGTGCACATTTTGGACATTCACAGACAAGTCTGATACTACCTGGACAAAACAAAACTTGTCCGCACATCTGAACACCTGTTTGTTTTTTATCACCCAAGGGCCCTGGGTCATCTTGTTTGCAAGCAGACTATCTCGTCTTGGATTTCTAAGGCTATTACTTTCTGTTAATCAGCCAATGGAAAGAGCCTTTCTTCTTCTGTGAGGATGCACTGTACTAGGCAGTGTCTTCCCTTGGAGCCTTCTTTAAAGGCTTCAACACTTGATTTATCCTGGAGACAGCTTCCTGTTCCTCTCTTCATACATTCACTAAACATTATAAACTGTATATCATCTCCAGGTCTAGGGCTGGATTTTCCAGAGCTATTCTGCATGGCTTTGTAGAAAATGTTTCTGGTACTCCACCCAGTCTTTCTTTTGTATGAGCTTTGGCATTCTCCCTTGTGATGAGTACTGCAGCATATGAATAGAAGGACATAGAAGAGTTGTGTAAAATCTTACCATACCCATAGATTTCCTTCTCTTCTATATGCTGCAGTATTACTTACATCACCCCCACCTTCCCCCTGATGTTTGCCTGTTTCCTTGGTGGCATGTTTTCTTACCTAAGCCCAGGCTGGTGCTTGGCGGCATTCAGTTCTGTGTTTGGTATGTGCTGTTGTCTGCTTTGTACCGGACGTGTGTATATGGTGGATGTATGCTGGATGATGTGCAGCATTGCACGTACCTTACAGTAGCATTTAGACTTTTGTGTACTGGCCAGATGTGCAAGTCAGCCAGAGGCAAACTCCCTTATTTGATGAATACTGCAGCATACAGAAGAGAAGAACATCTATGGTTATGATAAAATTTTACACAAATATTCTTTCTCAGCCTGGATCCTCTTCTCGTGTAGCTGAGCATGTCCCACTGTACAACCCGACATTGGGGGAGGGGAGGATTGCCCCAAACATATTATGCTGCTTTCTCACCCTGAGGTCCCATTGCATCAGAGAAGGATTCATAATTAATAGCTCCACACAGCAAAACATTAGATTCCTTATTAGATTGGATCCTAGTATCAGACCCTAGCAAATTCACCACCACAGGTACAGTAATCAGACTGTCAGTGACCATCTTCCCAATCTATACATCCAGACCTCACCCACCCACGTAAACAGCATGTTTATAAAGCAGCATGCAACCTGTCCAAGCTTAACCCAGAAATATTCATTACTATCTTATCTATTAACTTGAACATCCTAAAAATCCTCCTCTTATATAATGATGATGTAAATGATTTTAAACAACTTTCTTATATAGTCTTGCACCTCATAGAAAGAAGAGACTAAAGACAAGTAATGCAATTTGGCTATCCAAAAAGAGCAGAATGCTAATGCAGTACAAAGAACATGTGGAAAGAATGGCAAAAATATAAAATACCACAATATCTCAAACTTCAGAATGCACCATAACCTTACTAAAAAAACAAATAAATGAAGACAAAACAACTATAATAACTTTCAGAACAGTAGTAAACAGTAGCTTAAAAAATGCTGGTTAGCTATTAAAGAAATCTTAAATCCAGGCCAAAAATTCAACCCTAATGCTTTTCCCAGTAACACGCTGCTTGAAACTGCAATGTAATTTAACTCTTATCAAGATCCAATCCCAACTCTGCCTAACATACCACCACATCCACTTTCACCCTCAAACCTATGCCTAATCCTATGCAAAACCACTCTTTAAAAAAAAAAAAACTCATATTGCGCTCTACTTTATCTGATGACCTTCAAGCAAATACCATAAAATATCAGCCAGTAGCATTGCCAGTCTTGTCCCAATTCTTATAAATAGGTCACTAGGAATCCCATGTTCCCTCTCTGGGGAAAAAGTCATACATCCCCTCTACACAAAAGAGGAAATTCAGAAGAAATCACTAACTTTAGACCTATAGCAATCTCCCCCCCCCCCCAAATTACTTGAAATAGTAGTTGAAAACATTTGCTAAACAGTTTATGCCTCCCATAGTGCCAGCACTGCACTTGTAACCTTTGTGTATACTGCCAGTAAAGCTAGAGATAGCTGCAAACTAGTTTCCTTCATATTTCTATACTTGTCACAGCAAATTTCTGTTTCAAATGTCCTGACTAGGTCTATCCCAGCCTACCTTTTTATGGTGCACAAGCTACCTGTCTGGTAGGTATTGGTCAGTAAAATGGCATTCCATCCTGTCTCCATACCTCCCAGTGTACCAAAAAGCTCTATCCGTGGTCTCTTCCTCTCTAACATTTTATCACTCTCTACAAATCGGGTCTCTCTAATGCAATATGCAGGTGACTCCTCACTCATGTACATCTGACAACCTAGCACATCTGCAAAAAAATTATCCGGGAAGCTTTAACAGCCACTGAAACATATGCCAACTGGACAACCACAACTGAAAACACGGCTTTAATAAAAATGATGTTAAAAATAGCAGCAAACAAATTCCATGTAAAAATCAGATAAAAAAGGACAAGCGCTTTTGCATGCAGCTTTTTCAGATCCTATAAGAAACTAAAAAAAATGAACATTTTTAAACTAACACTTGACCTATCAAAAACAAGAGAAAATTGCACCAAAAAATGACATCATTTCCTCATGCAAGCAGTGCAACTTCCTATGTGGCTTAAGCCTCCGCCCACTCAAAATGGGTTTGATAGTAACCTGACTATTCAACCCTGGATGCTTATAAGCTTGCATCCTAAGAATCCATTTTAGCTCCATCTGCCCCAAATAGTTTACAGTTGCCACCTCTCACATTTTTAAAAACATGTTGTATGTAACACCCTAAAAGAAAAATCATGTCCAGGGCATTCAGACTTGATGTTTGGCAAGGGCATTGTTTATATCACCCTTCCTCATATCTTACAAATGTTTGTATACCCTGTCCCTCAATCATTGGATGGTTTTACCCACATAGAAGCAGGGGCATACATCACATGTTGCTAAGTACACTATAAAGCGGGTAGTGCAGTCTTTATAGACTCTGGGAATAAATTCAAATGCTAAAGTGGGATGTTTATATATTTGTTTAGTCAAAGCCATACACACACTACAAGACCTACAGGGATAAGTCCCAATGTGTTGACTTGACTGTCCAGGGCATTTAATATCATTGCACAACAACCATTTAAGATTGTTGTTGCTTCGATAGATGAAATATGCTGCAGCCCCTACTAAGCCAGTCATTGCAGTGTCCACTGTTAAGCTATCCCAATGTTTCTGTATGATACTTTTTATAACATTGTTATTGCTGGTAAAATTAGTTCTAAATAAAGTATGACGTTTTGTTTTCCTTCTATTAGTCATGTTATCATCCCTAACTCTCAAAATCAGAGCATTGACTATCAAGGCCCGATCTTGAGTAGCACTAGGTGTGGTAACATTCTGTTCCACAAAGGAGGGTTGAAAATCACCCAGCCTAACAGTAGTACCATTACATCATCTATCAATAAACATTGCCTACAGAGTATCAAATTCCCGTTGCATGTCACCCTCATTGTTACAAAACCTGGACACTCTAGTGAATTCGCTTTTCACTACACTTGAAAACACATGTCCAGGATGCATACTGTCTCTAGATAGAAGGCTGTTACACTAACATGGCTTTCTAAACAGTGTGGTGTTAATGCCTCCTATTGTATCTTTAGTTACTAATACGTCTAGAAAGTCTACATGTAAAAAAGAATGGGTGACCGTAAACCGAAGAAACTCTGTGGTAGACTCTAAATGTTCAGTATATCGAAGGGACTCAACATCGCCTTCCCAAACAAGGAATATGTCATCAACAAACCGTCTATAGTGTATCACACCTTTAGATAATGGACTCAGTCAGGTTATTATCCTCCCAAAAATGCATCACCAGATTTGCATAAGAATTGGCGCAGGGGGTGCCCATAGCTACCCCCATCTTTGTAGATATAACTGTTCCTCAAACAGGAACACGTTATTATTCAAAATAAAGTCAAGCAAGGTACAGACTAAACAAACATCTAGATTCAATGAGAATGTATCACTACTCCAGATCTCCCTTATCGCTTCTATCCCATACTCTTTGGGTATGGTAGTGAAAAGATTAACATCCAGAGTTACCAATAGCAGATCAGGGATATCATTCAGCCGCACAAATTCATCAAGATCCTGCAAAAAATGCGCAGTATCCCTCAAAATGGTATTTGTAGACCTAACTATTGGACTAAGTAGCCCCTTTACATAAATGGAGAGGGGCTCCATTACCCTGCCCCCTCCGGCAACAATGGGTCTCATAGGTGGCTCAGTCAAGGATTTATGAACCTTGGGTAGCCCTTTGATAACAGGTTTCATGGGATGAGGCACCTTGAAAAACTGAAACAGTCACTCATTAATCTCCCTGGTCATAAGTAAATCAAATATACAATCATTCACATGTTTAATAATGGTCCTAACCCATGCCCAATCTATCATATGATAGGTATCCAAGTCATTCAGTAAAATAGACATTGCTTTTACATAATCACACCTGTCCATTAATACTATAGCGCCACCCTTATCGGATGGCCGAATTATAAGATCCACGTTATTTTTCAAATCATTCAATGCCGTATGCTCTGCAGCGCTCAATTATAAAAGTTACTTTTATTGTGACCACAAAGTCATAATCAGTTCCATCTCACAAGCTTGTACAAATAGTTCAACGTGAGATGGTATAATAGGCGAGAAGGTACTAGGTCTTCTATATTCAGTAACTTGCTGTTCTTGGGCTTCACCAAACATTAAACTCAGAGCTACTTTCCTGGCAAAAAGCCTCAAATCAAATAAAACTTCACTTACTCTGGAGTGGCTGGAATAAAAGTTAGTCCCCGTTCCAGCACAGCGCATTCTAAACTAGTCAAAAAATGCATGGAAAGGTTCACCACCAAATCCTTTATCGTCTCATCTTCTGCTACTTTGAGCCTCTTTCTGTAGACACTTTCCTCTTCTGCCTCCCTCTGCTCACAGAACAAGGATATTGCGGTTCCATTCATGTAGAGGGGCTACTTAGTCCAATAGTTTGGTCTATAAATACCATTTTAGGGGATTTTTTGCAGGATCTTGATGAATTTGTGTGGTTGAATGATATCCCTGATCTGCTTTTGGTTACCCCCCTGGATGTTAAAAATCTTTTCACTACCATACCCAATGAGTATGGGATAGAAGCGATAAGGCAGATCTTGAGTAGTGATACATTCTCATTGAATTTAGATGTTTGTTTAGTCTGTACCGTGCTTGACTTGATTTTGAATAATAACGTGTTCCTGTTTGAGGAACAGTTATATCTACAGAGATGGGTGTAGCCATGGGCACCCCCTGAGCCAATTCTTATGCAAATCTGGTGATGCATTTTTGGGAGGATAATAACCTGACTGTGAGTCCATTTATATAAAGGTGCGAGACACTATAGATGGTTTGTTGATGACGTCTTCATTGTTTGGGAAGGTGACATAGAGTCCCTTCTTCTATATATTGAATATTTAGAGTCTGTCACATAGTTTCTTTCGTTTACTGTCACCCATTCTTTTTTACATGTAGACTTTCTAGCTGTATCAGTAACTAAAGATACAATAGGGGGCATTAACACCACACTGTTTAGAAAGCCATGTTTGCATAACAGCCTTCTATCTAGAGATGGCATGCATCCTGGACATGTTTTCAAGTGTAGTGAAAAGCCAATTCAATAGAGTGTCCAGGATTTGTAACAATGAGGGTGACATGCAATGGGAATTTGATACTCTGGAGGCAATGTTTATTGATGGGGGATATAATGGTGCTACTGTTAGGGAAATACGAGATGGCCTTGAAGTTGGTAGGCTGGGTGATTTTTAACCCTCCTTTGTGGAACAGAATGTTAACACACCTAGTGCTACTCAAGATGGGGGGATATAATGGTGCTACTGTTAGGGAAATACGAGATGGCCTTGAAGTTGGTAGACTGGGTGATTTTCAACCCTCCTTAGTGGAACAGAATGTTACCACACCTAGTGCTACTCAAGATCGGGCCTTGATAGTCAATGCTCTGATTTTGAGAGTTAGGAATAATAACATGACCAATAGAAGGAAGACAAAACGTCATACTTTATTTATAACTAATTTTACCAGCAATAACAATGTTATAAAAAGTATCATACAGAAACATTGGGCTATCTTAACACTGGACACTGCAATGACTGGTTTAGTAGGGGCCGCACCATATTTCATCTATCGAAGCAACAACAATCTTAAACGGTTGTTGTGCAATGGTATTAAATGCCCTGGACAGTCAAGTCAACGCACTGGGACTTATCCCTGTAGGTCTTGTAGTGGGTGTGTAGGGTTTTGACTAAATAAATATATAAACATCCCGCTTTAGCGTTTGAATTTATTCCCAGATTCTGTATAGATTACACTACCCGCTTTATAGTGTACTTAGCAACATGTGATGTATGCCCCTGCTTCTATGTGGGTAAAACCATCCAACGATTGAGGGACAGTGTATACAAACATTTGTCAGATATGAGGAAGGGGGATATAAACAATGCCCTTGCCAAACATCAATCTGAATGCCCTGGACATGATTTTTCTTTTAGGGTATTACAACATGTTTTTAAAAATGTGAGAGGTGGTGACTAACAACTATTTGGAGCAGATGGAGCTAAAATGGATTCTTAGGATGCAAGCTTATAAGCATCTAGGGTTGAATAGTCAGGTTAATATCAAACCCATTTTGAGTGGGTGGAGGCTTAAGGCACATAGGAAGTTGCATTGATTTGTATGAGGAAATGATGTCATTGTTTTTTGGTGCAATTTTCTCTTGTTTTTGATAGGTCAAGTGTTAGTTTAAAAATGTTCATTTTTTTAGTTTCTTATAGGATCTGAAGAAGCTGTATGCGAAAGCGCCTGTCCTTTTTTTATCTGATTTTTACATGGAATTTGTTTGCTGCTATTTTTATCATCATTTTTATTAAAGCCGTGTCTTCAGTTGTGGTTGTCCAGTTGGTATATGTTTTTTTGAAGTTTGGTTTTCACCTGGACATTCAGTATGCACTGGTTATTTTCTTGGTAGCCACTAAAACATGGCTTTGTGACTTGCAACTCCTGTTTACCCCCCCCCCCAAAAAAAAAAAAAGACTGCTAATTTTTTTCCCCAAACCGCCACTCATGGAAAAAAAATAGTTTTATTAAGAGCAAGGATTTTAAATTTTGAAGACATGTTTCTTAAATCGAGGATGATTATTTGACCTGCATATGCCAAGTTGTATTAAAGAAACCTCACCAAAACTTAAGAATGCTTTACAGAGCCAAAAACTTTCTCACCAGTGCAACTAAAATTTCACTTCACTACTTGCCTCCTCCCCTTACTGCTTTATGGTGCTCCCATCCTTAAGTACATTCAAGCATCACAAAATTCAAAACTTGAACAACGCTATAAAGTGGCTACATTTGCAGGAAGTATCCCTTTCAGAACCCAGCACTGTATAGCACTAAAAAGCCTAAATTGGGTAGAAGTACCCCGTCAACTAACATGCACAGTTTCTTACCAATAAAATTATCCTTTATCCACCTGCTTGTCCAGCACTAAATACCTTTTTACGCAACTATGTTCCCAGTCGTTCCAGTGACTAAAAACTCTGTCCACAAATCTGTTAAATCTACTTGGCATGATGTGTATTCAAACCATGTTGATAAGGCGTGGAATTCCTAACCTGTATTCGTCAGATCAGTACCCCCCTTCCAGTCCTTTAAGACCATTTTGAAAGACTTCCTAACCAACATCTGTCTCTTGGTCAGCCCCAGGATAAACTGTACCCCTAAATATGAACAAGTGCCTGTTGATACCTTACACCTACATACTCTCCCTTTTTCACTCATTTACATTAGTCAGTATCTCACTCCTGACTCTTTCTAAATATTCCATAACCCTGTTTTTCTCTCGCTTCATATTACTAACTTTTAACCTCTCTCTAAATGGGCTAAAAGTTCTCCAAATATTAAATCATTGGTTAAGAATAGATACATTTATCTGACATTGTCTTCCTTTTGTCTAATTTGGTATAATTATTTAAACTGTAAATATTGCATTATTTTTAAAAACTAAAATTGTTATTAAAATGTTTTTGTAATACTTTGGAACTTTTCTTCCTGGGCCTGTATTGAAAATGGATACCTACTCTGTAGGACTTTCCCAGTAATCAAATGTTAGTAAAAACAATACCATGATTTATTGATATTTTATGTTTCAGTAGCTGTCTCATCCCTAAGGTCATAAACTTCTTGAGTGAAAACTGCAGAAGGAGTGTGAGAGTGTAGTAGCCCATTTTGGGATTTACAGGGGACTTGACATACTGTGTGGAGGGTTGTTTTCTTTTTCTCCCTCTGTTTGTCCATTGAAATTTGAAGATTATATAATATTTGGAACTGGCAGTGTTTCAGGATTCAACGTTCATGTTCCATTGATGTTCATCGTGTTACCTTGCTGCAGTCATCACACTTGGGGTTATCCTGCCGTCAGGCGGTCCCGCAGTCGGCCAGAATTCCAAAGCCTTGGTCCGGCGTCGGTTGCTGTCACCTCCTCCCTGACGTCAGTGTGCCAGGGGTATATATAGTGCAACCGACGCCATTTTCTCCAGTCTTTCTTGGCGCGCGGTGCCTGAAGCAGAAGCAGTTCGCAAGTGCCGGTCGGCAGACTCCTGAGATTTTCGAATTCGAATTTCAGACCAAAGTCTTCTGTAAAGCTAAGTACCCCATTGGGGAAACTTTTCTTGCCTCAGACCAATGTCAGAAAAAGTTAGCAATTGTATTTCTTGTGGGAAGCAAATACCTCATAAGGATTTTCATTCTTTTTGCATACCTTGCCTAGGCCCAGACCACGACATCACTTCTTGTCGGTTTTGTGCTAGGTTTAATAAGTGTACTATTAAAAGATGCTTTGATTTCGCACGACACTACTTCGGTAGGAAATTTAACTACCATGCCGTCGGAGCATCCGACTACCGGCGTGCACAAAAAACGCAGGGATAAGGACAGACAGCCCAGGCCTAAGCCAGACTCCGAGAACTCAGCTGATCCGGTCTCCGGTCCTCAGTGAGGCTCCGACGCAGCCCCTGACTACCGCAGATCTGGACCCCGAGACCGCTACAGAAATTTTGGCGGAAGGCACCAGGCCAGCGCAGCCATTTAGTTCAGCCCCTTCTGACGACATTGATTCAAAAGACGTCGGTACTACAGAAACGCCATCGGTTTCTGAAGGCGTTTTCAGACCGAAGACTCTCACCATTAAAATGTTTTCTAAGTCGAAGACTCCTACTAAATCTAAAAGGACTGCACTTCAGTCTCCTGTTCAAGGCCCTATGCCTAAGAAACAGATGCTCAAAATGGCTGAAGATTTGATTTCTCTAATCAGGGGTTCCCAGCCCCCTCCTGACAAAAGGCCTAGACAAGAGGAAGATGATGCATCCTCTGAACAACTGTCCATTTCTTCAGATTCCCCTGAGGACCAAGATTATTCCTTCTCTCCTTATGAAGATTCTGATGCTGAGGACTCTATTCCCTCAGCTTCTTCTTCTTCTGAAGACTTACTCCTTTGGGGAGACTACACACTATGTGGGAACATTTTCACTGGGAAGGTTAGGACTACTCTGACTCGAAGAAAAGGCTCGGAGAGTTTCTTTTACTCCCCCAACACAGACCACTTGCCATCCCACCAGTTTTGGACATTGTGGATGATGTTTATTTAGAATCCAGTTTGAACCCAGACTCTCTACCTCCCAAGCCTGACAGATACTATAGAGTGCCTGATTCCCAGAAATTTCTTTACAAAAGCCCTGCAGCTGACCCAGAGACCATCTCCCAGGGTCCCAAGGGGGCTAAGGCTTCTATGGCTAAAAACCCAGTACCTTCTGAGAGGGATTCCAGAGCACTATACAGGTGGGGGAAAAAGGTTTACACCTCAGCTACACTAGCTATGAGGGCACTGAATTTCCAATTTCACATGCTTAAATATCAGCAATTCCTAATCTCTCAGTTAAAGCAAAGAATAACCACTCTCCCTCAACAATCTGAATTGAAAGCAGTACAGGATCTGTTGCACGCCACTGAGCAGGTGGGCAAGCATACCTTACAATATGGGTTTGATTCTTTGGAGGCCTCCTGCAGAGATGCTTGGTTAAAGGAACAAACTCTGCCTGATCATGTTAAAGCAAAATTACTAGATGCTCCCTTACAGCAGGATGTGCTTTTTGGAGTTAAAGCAGAAGAAGTTTTAAAGAAAATGGAGGATAAGGCAAAATCTATGCAGACAGTCAAGGATTTCCTACAGGTACAACCCCTTTGCTTCAGCAGAAACTGGCCAACAAAAAATTGGTCCTTTCCAGCTACGGACAGACCACAGAGGGGTAAATACAGACGCCCAAGGGGCAGAGGACAACCACAACCCCAGTATAAGCCTCGTCAATGGGGCACTACAACACAGAAGGGAGGAGAAGACAGGTCTCAATCCACCAGAAGGCAAACTCAGTGACTTGCACCTCATCTGGCTAAGCAATACTCTCTTGGCAGCCCCCTTGAGGGGAAAACTCGCACTTTTTGCAGACAACTGGCACAGTGTCACACAGGACAAATGGGTCCTAGACATAATTTCATGAGGATACAGATTCCACTTTCACACCTTGCCAATGAACAGAGGAATGCCAAAACTGCCACACAATCAATGGGCAGAGGCACAAAAACAAATTACAGCTCTCCTGGACATGAGAGCCATTCAACTGGTACCTACTCAAGAGCAAGGCCAAGGATTTTATTCAAGACTCTTTCTAGTGCCCAGAAAGGATAATGCCTGGAGATCCATTCTGGACCTTTCAATTCTAAACACTTACAAGTACCCAAATTCAAGATGCTAACTCTACAGCAGCTACTTCTCATGTTTGGCAAGGAAGCATGGCTAGTAACGTTGGACCTCAAGGAGGCATACCTGCATGTCCCAATCAGACAAAGGTGCAGAAGATACCTCCGTTTCATTGCAGGTTCAACCCATTACCAATTCTCTGCACTGCCCTTTGGCTTATCTACTGCGCCCAGAGTCTTCACAAAATGCCTGGCACCAGTAATTGCATACTGCAGACAAAGAGGAATTCAAATATATGTATACCTGGACGACTGCCTCATCCAAGCAGAAAGCATAGACATCCTCCTACATCATCTGGCCTTTGTAAAGCATCTACTAAACTGCTTGGGGTACACAGTAAACGAAAAGAAGTCAAAACTAGTGCCCTCACAAAAAATGACATTCCTGGGTGCCAGCTTGGATACAATGGCCCAGAAGGCTTATCTTACGCCAGACAAGCAACTACAACTGACTCAATATTTCAGGACAATGGCAACAAAGACCCAATTAACTGCAAGAAAATTTCTGCAGGCTTTGGGCTTCATGGCATCTTGCATACTAATAATACCATTTGCAAAACTGCATATGAGGAAATTACAGTGGTACCTAAAGAGCGTATGGTCTCAACACAGCCACAGCTTAGACACAATGATATCTCTCATCCCCTGGCTACAACAGGAATTTCTGTGGTGGTCACAGGCATGTCACCTCAACAAGGGTCAGCCCTTCACCTTGCCCCCAGCCAGGCAAACTATCACAACAGATGCTTCAGATTACGCCTGGGGGGCACACATGGCAGGACAATGCATTCAAGGCCTATGGACTGCAGATCAAAGAAATCTGCACATAAATCAAAAAGAGATGCTAGCTGTACAAAAAACTCTGACAACCTTCAAGGATCTGTTACATCCAGGACAACCTGCAATAAAGACGGACAACACCACAGTAATGTGATACATAAACAAGGGGGTACCCATTCCTACCCTCTATTCAGGCAAGCAATGATCTTATGGAACACAGCTCTGGCTTATCAAGTTCAGTTGCAAGCTCAATTCCTGCCAGGACAGAAGAACACATTGGCAGATGACCTCAGCAGAAACATCAAGGATCCCCACGAGTGGAAACTAGATCCACAAATATTTGCAATGATAACTCAAAAATGGGGCCTTCCAGACGTAGACCTGTTTGCCAGTCCTCAAAACTATCAACTAACAAAATTTTGTACAAGGACATTTCACCATCAAGCTTGGAAAATGGACGCACTCTTTTCTGTTGGAAAAACCTGACCGTATATGCCTTCCCTCCATTGCCTCTCCTCACAAAGGTTCTTCTGAAAGTCAAAAAGGAGAGACCACGACTGATTCTCATAGCCCCAGACTGGCCACGCCAGCACTGGTACCCACTATTGAGAAATATGTATCACAGCCCACCATGGATATTGCCTCAAATCCACCATTTGCTCACACAACAAAACAATCAGATTCTTCACAGCCAGCTCAAAACTTTAAATCTGGCTGCATGGCAAATCAACTAAACCTACAACCAGCTCCTCTTTCCCAAGCAGTTCTGGATGTTATTCTGGAAGCCAGGAGGCCTAGCACCAGGAAGGCTTACTCGGACAAATGGAAAAGGTTTTGTGCCTGGAACCTAGCTAAAGGCCAAGACGCAATTCAGCCTCACATGCCTCACATTCTACAGTATTTAACTGAGATGTTGCACAAAGGACTTTCTCCTCCATTAAAATCCATGCTTCAGCTATTCCAGCTCACTACAACACGGGTCCACCTTTATTTTCACATCCTCTTCTAAGGCAGTTCCTCAGAGGGGCAAAAAACATTAGACCACCCAGGAGAGCTCCTACACCTACATGGGACCTCAACTTTGTCCTGGAAAAACTAACACTACCTCCTTTTAAACCAGCTTTCTCTGCAGATCTTCAGTTCCTATCATGGAAAACTGCCCTGCTCCTAGCAATAACTTCAGCTAGAAGAGTCTCAGAGCTACAGGCACTAATGGCAGTGGAACCTTTCCTCATTTTTCATCAAGACAGAGTTTCTCTACGAACTAATCCTTCCTTTATGCCTAAGGTGGTTTCCAGTGTGGCTTTAAATCAAACCATCCACCTACCCACCTTCTTCCCAAATCCACAGAACAAAGGTGAGAGACTCCTGCATTCCTTGGACATTCACAGGCAACTTCATTACTACTTGGACAAAACTAAGGCTTTCAGAAAATCGGACCAGCTCTTTGTATCCTATGCTACAGCTACTCAAGGGAAGGCTATATCAAAGCAAACTATTTCTAAATGGATAGGTCATTGCATAAGTTTCTGCTATATTCATCATGGGAAACCAGTTCCTGCTACCATTAGGTCCCACTCTACCAGGGCAACAGCTACCTCTACAGCCTTTCTAAGGGGGGTTCCAACCATGGAGATTTTAGAAGCTGCAACTTGGAGTTCAGTACACACCTTCAAACACTATCACTTACCTCTTTACTCTAAGACCAGGGCGAGCTTCGCTACTGCAGTTCTGCAGGGCCTTATAGCCTCCACTAACCCTCTGTGATACCCCCCCCCCCTTCCTTAGCTTTGGGATTCAACCCAAGTGTAATGACTGCAGCAGGGTAACACGATGAACATAGTACAGTTTTGTACCTACCATAAATGTAGATGTTCGAGTGTTCACCCTGCTGCAGTCCAGGTTACCCTCCCGCCATCCCCTCTGGTCTACTGGCTAAATCTCTTCAATACCTTACTGATGTATTTGCTTATAACTGAAGGGATTTTGTGTTTGGGCAGAGGTTTCTCCATTTGGTACTAATTTCTGAGCACTTTTTGGGGGCACCTGATGTCTGGGGCAAGAAAAACTGAAGAAAATGGTGTCTGTTGCACTATATATACCCCTGGAGCACTGACGTCAGGGAGGAGGCGACAGCAACCGATGCCGGACCAAGGCTTTGGAATTCTGGCTGTCTGCGGGACCGCCTGACGACAGGATAACCCAAAGTGTGATGACTGCAGCAGGGTGAACACTCGAACATCTACATTTATGGTAGGTACAAAACTGTACTTTCTCTGGTGTCATATTTCTGATGGGCATATTATTGGCTAGACAGAGGGGCAGAGCTAGGAAAGATGTGCAGCAGGTAAAGGTGATAAGGGATTATGTGGGAAACATACAAGAGAGGAGAGTGTGTTGAGGAGATGGAAAAAGTTCTTTGAGGGGTTGATGAATGAAGAGAATGAGAGGGAGAGAAGGTTGGATGATGCAGGGATAGTGAATCGTGAAGTACAATGGATTAGCAAGGAGGAAGTAAGGATAGCTATGAAGAGAATGAAGAATGGAAAGGCTGTTGGCCCAGATGACATACATGTGGAAGCATGGAGGTGTTTAGGTGAAATGGCAGTGCAGTTTTTAGCCAGATTGTTTAATGAAATCTTGGAAAGTGAGAGAATGCCTGAGGAATGGAGAAAGTGTTTTGGTACCGATTTTTAAGAATAAGGGTGATGTGCAGAGCTGTAGTAACTACAGAGGGATTAAATTGATCAGTCACAGCATGAAGTTGTGGGAAAGAGTAGTGGAAGCAAGGTTACGAAGGGACGTGATGATTAGTGATCAGCAGTATGGTTTCATGCCGGGAAAGAGCACTACAGCTGCGATGTTTGCTCTGAGAGTGTTGATGGAAAAGTACAGAGAATGTCAGAAGGAGTTGCATATGTGTTTTTGTAGACTTAGAGAAAGCATATGCCAGGGTGCCTAGAGAGGAGTTGTGGTATTGTATGAGGAAGTCAGGAGTGTCAGAGAAGTATGTAAGAGTGGTACAGGATATGTACGAGGGTAGTGTGACAGCGGTGAGGTCTGCGGTGGGAGTGACAGATGCATTTAAGGTGGAGGTGGGGTTACATCAAGGATCAACTTTGAGCCCTTTCTTATTTGCAATGGTGATGGACAGGTTGACAGACGAGATCAGAAAGGAGTCCCCGTGGACTATGATGTTTGCAGATGACGTTGTGATCTGTAGTGAGAGTAAGGAACAGGTGGAGAGACCCTGGAGAGATGGAGATATGCTCTAGAGAGAAGAGGAATGAAGGTCAGCAGGAATAAGACAGAATATGTGTGTGTGAATGAGAGGGAGGATAGAGGAATGGTGAGGATGCAAGGAGTAGTGGTGGTGAAGGTGGATGAGTTTAAATACTTGGGGTCAATAGTTCAGAGTAACGGTGAGTGTGGAAGAGAGGTGAAGAAGAGAGTACAGGCGGGATGGAGTGGGTGGGAGAAGTGTCAGGAGTGATTTGTGACAGACGAGTACCTGTAAGAGTGAAAGGGAAGGTCTACAAGAGGGTAGTGAGACCAGCTATGTTATATGGGTTGGAGACAGTGTCGTTGACAAAAAGACAGGTGTTTGAGCTGGATGTGGCAGAATTAAAGAGGTTAAGATTTGCACTGGGTGTGACGAGGGTGGACAGGATTCGGAATAAGTATATTAGAGGGTCAGCCCAGGTTGGAAGGTTTGGAGACCAAGCCAGAGAGGCACTATTACGTTGGTTTGCACATGTGCTGAGGAGGGATGCTGAGTATATTGGTAAAAAGATGCTAAGGATGAAGCTACCAGGTAACAGGAAAAGAGGAGGGCCTAAGATAAGGTTTATGGGGATGTGGTAAGAGAGGACATGCAGGTGGTTGGTGTGACAGAGCAAGCTGCAGAGGACAGGAAGAAATGGTAACAGGTGATCTGCTGTGGCGACCCCTAACGGGAACAGCCGAAAGAAGATGATGATGGTGATATTTGTGAAAGTATCCTGCATTTCTCATACAATTTGATATACGGGTGCTATGTCAGAGACGTGTCTGCACCATAAAAACAGAAAAAGAACACACACCACATTGTTCATTCGGGGATGAAAGCCCTACATTAAATATCCTAACTTCATAGTCTCGGAACGGTGCTGTAGTGCTGTGATACCTGAGCCAATTTTTATCCCTCTTTCAGACTGTGAGTGCAACATCTGAGTACATGTACATCGATTTAAATGCAGGAACATCAAATAGCTTTTGACAAAACTGTATATGAAAACATGGCCCTTGACAGAATGCCATGCTTCTACGGCAGTGTCATTGAGTCTGTTAATATTTTGGGCCGTTGCAGAAATCATCACTTGCAGTGTAGTGGTGACTAAACGAGTGCAACCAAGTTGTAGTCTAGTGTTCAGGAATGACTTTAATGGAGGATCAAACCATTGACATCCTGTTAATATTAGAACAAAAAATACCAAAATAAGGGTATAGGTGTGTTAAGGAAAGCAAGGCTGAGGCAGATTTCACTTGGAGAAATAGATCCATTTTAAGGATATGCATGATTATATGTTTAACATGGTTTCTTTTCTTTTTCATGTACTGACCGAAAAAAAATATTGGGGCTGTCTTGATGCCTGGTTGCCACATGGGAATATATATATATATATATATATATATATATATATATATATATATATATATATATATATATATATATATATGTGTGTGTATATAAATATATATATATATATATATGTATGTATATGTGTGTGTATATAAATATATATATATATATATATGTATGTATATGTGTGTGTGTGTGTGTGTGTGTGTATATATATATATATAATATGTGTGTGTGTGTGTGTATATATATATATATATATACATATATGTGTGTATATATATATATATATAGATATATATATATATCTATATATATAAATAATATATGTGTGTGTGTATATATATGTGTATATATAGGACTCTGAAATAATCCCACTAAACTATTCTGTCATTAGAAAAGACAGGTCTCATAAAAAAGGGGGCGGTGTAGCTCTCCTATACTCATCCTCACTAACAGTTACTCCTGATAATAAACCCACTCCCCACTTTAATAACGCTGAATTGCTACTAACTTTACTTCATATCAACAACCGCAAGCATATATGTATAGCCTCCCTTTACATTCCCCTAGGTGATAATATTTGTACATTTGAAGACATCCTCTCCTGGCTCTCCACAAACATCAGCAATGAAATTATAATCCTAGGAGACATGAATATCATTTGGGCCTCCATTCAGTCTCCCTCAAACCCACTTGACATTAACCTCTACAAATTCTCTCAGCTCATCAACTCTATAACCCGCCCCTCAAAAAACCTCTCCAGTGGCAGTATCCTAGACTGGATCTTAGTCTCTCACCCACATTTTTTCTCCAACAGTGGTACTCTTCCTGATCCTCTTAGTGACCACTTAACCACATTTACACACAGTCACCCCTCACCCCTTCATCGTACCCATAACTTTATTACTACTCGTAACCTAAAAAACTTTAACCCTACAGCTTTTTCTAACTCTCTAAAAGCAATAAATTGGAATAGTCTAAAAACACTTTATCTAGATAATGTAGTCGCCCATCTCAACAATACCTTCTCAAACCTCCTAGACCATCATGCTCCCCTAAGAACGAAAAGAAAAAAATCCAAAACTGCCCCCTGGCTTACCAAAAATACACTTACTACAGTGCGACACAGAGACAAACTCTGGACACACTACCAGAAAAATAAGACCCCCCCCTCCTCTACAATGAATACAAAACACTTTGAAATAAAGTAAAAAAGCTGATTGACAAAATTACTTCTCCTTACTCCAAAACAACAATAAAACAAACCCTCAGAAATTCTGGAAAGGCATCTCCACTCTCCTAAATCCCAGTAAACCAGACACCCTCACCCCAGACCCAAATGCTCTTGACATAGACCTGGCTACTCAATTTAACTCTTTCTTCGTTGATTCTATTTCCAAATTAACCTCATCTTTGTCTAACATCTCCACTCCCTCCAAATTACCACCACCCTCATCCACTCACCTTTCACCACCATCCACTAGTTCACCCCCTCTCCCATCTTCTAATTCTGCACCCTCCACCTCCTATCCCACTCACCCTCCCTCCTCATCACTCCCACCTCTAAATACCCACTCTTCCCACTCCTCACTTTTCTCTTTAAAACCCATACCGACCTCTACCATAAAAAAACTCCTTCTAAAACTGAAACCAGGTTCAAATGCTCCTGATAATATTCCTTCGCAATTCCTCAGCATAGCTGCCAAAGCAATTGCCTTACCGTTCTATCCAAGAAGGCACAGTCCCCCAAATTTGGAAAAGGGCCTTTATCATACCCTTACATGAAGGAGGCAACAATAACAATGTCACTAATTTTCATCCCATAGCTCTCCTGTCTCCCATCTCTAAACTCCTTGAAAAGTGTCTCCAACTACAACTCCTACCATACCTCATTGATAACGACCTATTAACTCCCACACAACATGGTTTCAGACCAGGCCACAGTACTATGACAGCCCTCCTCTCCCTCTTGGAAACTGTAAACAAAGCCCGAGACTCTGGTCATATTGTTTCTACCCTTCTACTGGATCTCTGTAAGGCCTTTGACACTATCTCCCACAGTCTTCTTCTAGCTAAACTCTCTAAGCTTAACCTCTCTCTCTTCTCTGAACTGGTTCTCCAGCTACTTATCCAACAGATTTCAAGCAGTAAAATGGAAAAAGGTCACCTCCTCATTCCTTAATACACCAACTGGTGTTCCACAAGGTTCCATATTAGGTCCCCTCCTCTTTAACATATTTATTAATGACTTCTGCAACTCTATCCCATTCTCTAACATCATCCACTGTGCAGACGACTCCACTTTTATTTGCTCTGCCACTTCTGTCCCTTTACTTCTAAAGCTAACTCAAGATGCTTTTTCAACCACTGAACAATGGATGAAAAATAATCACTTGGCACTCAATGCTTCTAAAACCAAATTAATGGTATTTACTCCCTCTAAAGTCACCCCTTTCAACAAAAACACATTTTGTATTTCTAGTCAAAACAACACAACTCTGGAACTGGTATCAGAGACCAAGCTACTTGGCTTAAATTTAATTCCCACATACAACTAAATATCAAAAAAACCTCCATCAAAAACTAGGTATGCTCTATCGACAAAACCATTATCTTACACCGACCGCTAAACTCACCCTCTCTACATCCTTTCTCATCCCCTCCCTTCTCTATGGACCTCCACTCCTAACTAATCTACAATCCTCACTGAAAACTCAACTCTCATGTTGTTGCAACAAAATCGCCAAGTTCGCTACTAGCCAAAAGTCCTCCACTCACCATTGTTCCTCTCTCCATAAACTAAACTGGCTAGAACTACCCAATCACCTTATCTATACCCAACTCACTCTAGCACACAAGCTCATTTTCAACCCCTCACTCTGTCCCTCCCTCTCCTCTGCCTTTAAAATGCATCGACCTGACAGAGTACTACGGTCTAATAACCAAATTCTTCTAGAAATATACAAACCAGCTTGCCCCCCAGGCAAACACCTTCTATCCTTTAGTCTAGCACGACTCTGGAACTCCCTACCACCACACATTCGTGCTACCTCTACTTACTCTATCTTCAAAAAAACTCTTCACTCATACCTAGTATCCCAGTGAGAATGTTCCAGCTGCCACCCTACATAACTTACACTGCAAATTTTCTTTTTCTCTTCTTTTTCATTAACATTGCTCCTTCTAACTTCTCTTCCAACTCATAAACTGTTTAATTACTTGCAAACTGGATATTTTTCTAGTCTACACCTCTTACTTCAAACTTCCTATATATTATTGTTCCTGTATATATTTTGTAATCATTCCTTAAAATTCTGCACTACCTGTTCATTTATCTAAAACCTATACTGTTTGCAATGTTTGTTCTTGTCTAATCTAATTATATATTTTCAATCTGTGTCATATAGTTATATTAATTGTCTTTGGTCTGTACTATATTATAACACATGTAAATTTATAATCTACATCATTTTGTAACCTTGATTGTTTATGGAGCTTTTCTCCCCAGGACTCCATTGAAAACGGGTTCACTTTGGCCCAATCGACTATCCTGGTAAACCAACTGCAAATATATATATATATATATATATATATATATATATATATATATATATATATATGAGAGAGAGTACAAAAGAAAGACTATATATCCCACTAGGACTATCAAAAGCTTTGGAGTGCTAGACTAGTTAAGTATTCCTTTTGGCGTCTAACTTATCCTTTAAGTGGAATGCTCTTGAAACTGAAACTGGTGCAAGAGACTTTTAAGGAGAACACGGGTTTAAAATTAGATATGTTTAGTAGTGCATCGCTTGAAAAAAATCTACCTGATGTAGGAACTCTGGATGGGTGTCCTGTTCTCAGCTGTTGGTGCTCAGAAAGAATCATAAGAATTGTGCTGTGTGAACTAGCAAGAGAAGCTCTTGCCTCTGTGGTTGGAATTTGTAATGCTTTTGTTTCTTGCACCGCTGAGTTCTTTTTGGACAATGTATGTGGATACTTAATTCCATTTATATATTAGTGATAATATTCACCACCAAACAAACAATTAAGTCTGCTACTCTTCTTTCAGACGAGATCTGTTTCTAGAAGTAAACTGTATAAGGGAACTAATTTGTTCCATTTCCCAGGTTGGACTAGTTTGAGTGTTTACAGAGAAGGTCTTAAAGTAAAGCTGCTCTCAAAAAAATGTTTGAATTAAATTTTAATTTGATTTCCTTTGTCTGGTGAAAGTGGCATGCAGATTTGTGACCTGTAGAAGAGTGAACAAAATGAAGATTGTAGGGGTAAAGTAGGAGAGAGCACTCAATATAGACCATCTAAGCATGGTGTTGGATATGGTGCTACCTTCAAATTCTGTGTAGGTCTGGTTTCATTAAATTTTTTTTTACCTCTGCTATTAAAAAGAAAATTCTTTGCCGGCCCCCTTTATAAAGGAGTAACCTTGTCTGATATAACCAGTTTCATACCTGTTGCCATATTATCCCTTTTGTCAAAAATTCTGGAGGAGTGCATTAACGACTAATTTCAGCATATTCTTCAGGAAAAGCTCCTGACCCCCAAACAGCATGGTTTTGGACCCACTTGTAGCACTACCACAGCCTTATTAACTTTCACAGATACTATAAACAAAGTCAGAAACAAAGGGAAACTTGTTCTCTCTCTCTTCCCTGAACTTTCTAAAGCTTTTGATCTAGTCTCACCAAAAGCTCCTCTGCTGTTTTCTCTCAGGCTATCACAACCTACAATACACTGGTTTATCAACTACTTAACTGATTGATACCAGTCTGTTAAGTGGCTGTTCACTTTTTCTACCCTTCTTTCCTGTCAATACTGTTGTGTCACAGGACTCCATTCTTGGCCATCTATATACTCTTTTAATATATTCACTGACAATTTACATAAGTCTCTCAGCAAACTTCCTCATATTGGGGTAGAATCAGAGTAATGTATGCATTTCCGACAACCTAACACATTTTCAGATGAGTACTCAAGAAGCCTTTGACTCTTGATAGTTGGCTACAGGATAATCACCTGCTACTAAATACAAAAAATGAAAACTAAATCTCTTTTTTTTTTTCCAAACTTCCATGTCCATGGGGAGGGGGAGGGGGGTTTAAAATGTTTTTCTTAAGTAATATCATGATTTAAGTTAAGCTGCATACAGAACTACTTGGTTTGAAAATCAACAAGTTTGATTTACATATATGCAGCAGCTAAATTAATAAAACCCATAAAAAAAAAATAAAAACTAGGCACCATACATAAAGAAATTCCTTACAGACTCTGCTAAGGCAACTCTAGCTTCTAGTTATCTCTTACCATGTCTCATATATGGAACCCTGATCATGACCAAACCTATAAGCCTCACTTGGTTCTAAACTTGATCAGTGATGTAACAAAGTTGCCAGATTCACTTGTAGAAAACCTTACTGGACCCACCACTGTTCAGTACTAAAAACACCTAACTGGCTCAAGCTTCCTCACCACCTATCTTGTACTTGGCTGACCACAACCCATAAAATCATTCATACTCCTTCCACTTACCCAGCAGTTAGACCCCACAACTGCTTTCCATCTACAAACTACAAAAGGGCTGAGGAACATGGAGTAAAATTCCTACATGGTTCAAGTCCATCAAACACTTTTTCATCTTTTCAAATCATTGCTAAAAGACTTCTCTGCCTCCTGGCGTTGTTCCTGCTCCTCATCTGGGATGTAGCTCTCAACACCTTTCTTATACCTCCCTTTAAAGCACTAAATCACTTAAACTGCTTATCCTCTTCGGATACCTCACTTTATTGTACTTGTAATTAGCACAATCAGATTACTATTCCATCGCTACTTCTCTGTTAACACTTAAACTTGCATATCTCCTTCTACCTATCTTGCATACCACTCTTCTATCTGTAAATTTACAAGACTTGTACTGAAACTTTGTGAATATCAGTACAAATGTTATGCTGACTGTTACATGTTTACTGAAACTGCATTATAAAATTATTGTAAATATTGATAGCAATAAATGTGATGCCTTGGATTTTTTTCTATCCTGGCTTATGTTGAAAACAGTCACCAGTGCAGAGTCAGAATTTCCTGGTAAGTTTAGTACTGAATAGATAACAGGATTAGTCTTTCCAAGGTTTTCCACTTCCATTCATTTTTAATTGAGATGTAAGTCTGTAGGCAGGCTTTGTAATGGAGTATAGTCTAGTAGGAAGGCAGTGCAGTGATGCAGCTGGATTACTCTTATTTGGTCCCCTTGTTTCGTTTTATGCGGGAATTCAGTAATTTTGAGTTGTATGCGTGTGTTGTAATCTTGATATTGTGAGTGTATGATGGGTATTTTGTCTGTATTGTAATGTCAGAGAAATGCCAAATAGGAGAATTGATGATCTTCCAAATTGTCCATAGGTATGTGTACATGTGTACCTCCATGCAGTGGTCTGGCTTCCAGTTAAGTTTTCTACCTTGTGCCCATTGGTTGCCAGGGTAGAATCGGTCTCCTCCATAACCCTAAATATGTAAAGTAGATATTGGAAAATGAATGAGTGACACCTTGGAAGGGATGTTGCATCTTTGTTCAGCATGTAAGTCACATAATGGCCTTGCTTGGGTTAACAGGGTTTTGACAGTTGAAAAGCATGTCCAAATGTTATGGCACCTCTTTTGAGTAGTATTCGGAACAGTCTGCTCCTCATATTTTTCTCGTGCTCTTGTGTGCGGCCTTCCTTGTGGTAGAGGCAAAGTACAGTTGGAAGATGATGTCTGCTTGCATCTCGTGCATTATTGGTAGCAGTACAATTTTGGATGGTTAAACTTGAAGATGTGTGGCAGTGTGTCTTGTCAACAGAATACACCAGAAAAACGCACTACAGCAGTTCCTGATATGTGACTGTAGTTAAGCCTCTTGAGTGCTCCTTATTGGCCTTACATTTTGTGTTAAGGTTTTGAGATATTCATGTTCCAGAGGCAACATTATGTGCTCTGACGTGATAAGAAATTATATGGGTGTGTTTGCAGTTGTGTGGAAAGAAAAGTATCAGTAATTTTGTATGTGTAAGCAGGTATTGGTTAAAGTAATTACTTCAGCAAAGATCAGTTGGTCATTTTTATATACTGCATATAGCATTATAGATGCCAAATATGCCTCTTCTCTAACCTGGAAGTTTAAAAAGGTTCTCTTAGTATCTAAATCTGCATGTATTTGTTTTGAAACATCTTTTATGGTTTGGCCTTAGCGTTACTGTGTATTCTTTTTTTCCAAACACAGTTATTGAATTATCACTTGTGACATAGACAGATTTACATTCATGTAGCAATAATCAAACTATATTCACATAACAAGCAATCTGATGTCAGTCTTCACGTAATCATTTGGACTCTGTTCTGAGTCTCAGAACTGACTCTGGTGTTATTCCAGCTTGTGCCTTCCAAAAACACTCGAGCTAGGCTCTACCCATAATGCTCCTTACCAGATTACCTCACATTCAACCAACCTCTTGAGCCTTGGCCTTTATTTAACTCTTAGTTTTTTTTCCCATTTGAATTCTTTTTCTTTGTATACTCTTTTATCTACTCAATTCTTTAGTTCCCTGTATCTGTGTGCGTGAGTGATCTCTTTTTCTATCTTCTACTGTTAAGTACTCTAAGGTACCATTGTTGGTACCACCTCTTACCTTTGGGTAATTTTTTTTTTCTTTTTTTATACCATTGTTGGTAATTCCCCTTTCTTCTCTAAAAAAAAAAAATCTTTTGTGTGTGTGTGTGTGTGTGTGTGTGTGTGTGTGTGTGTGTGTGTGTGTGTGTGTGTGTGTGTGTGTGTGTGTGTGTGTGTGTCAGGAGGCCTTGGCTTCGACAGTGGCTATCAAATCCTCTAAAGGCTCCTCAGTTTTAAGAGGTGCCAGAAGTGTGAGAGAAAAATGCCAAATTCAGATGGACACACCTGTGTTTATTGTCTTGGTGCTGTCCATCTCCAAGAAGATTGTGCCATCTGTCACAGCTTTTCCTCTAGAACCATGATAGAGTGTAAAAATAAGCTAATTCTTAAAGGACTGTTTAAATCTAACTTTGAAGTGGCTATCTGTGGTCCCAAAACTAAAGCCAGTTCTTTGTCTTCCTCAAAACCAAAAAAGCAAAGTCATTCGGTTCTGACAGTGTCTTCAGAACCACCTTCTAAATTGACCAAGTCTTCCACTGTGCCGATTGTTTCTTTGACCTCCGTAGGAAAGGATAACTTTCATCGACGCCAACACATACAGTTCAGATTTCGGTGCAGGCACCTCTCACTTAGGTACCAGCTGAACTGTGTACCAAAGGAGTCACAACTGATAGTTCTGCTGAGGACATCTTATTCTCCCTTAGTTGACCCATTTGCGAACTGTCCTCAGTCCTTTTTTGGAGTGACGGCCACCAAGATCTCCATTGGCCTCCTCTATTTGGTGCACTAAGAGCCTGTTCGAGTCAGATATTGAGACTGGTCAAGTAGCTCCAGACGGCAAGGGGATTACCTCCATCTTTGGTTCCTAACCAAGTTGGCTCTTGAGCCTAGCCTTCTTCTATACCCATGCAAATTCCTCCTCCAACTTCAGCCGAATTTTCAGAGCTCACAGTAACGGCCATCCCGGCTTCGATTGTTTCGGTGCCAGCCAGAACTCCTTCTCCAGCACCGATAGTTGCCTTGAGCTCTTCTGGTTTGTCAGAATTGGAGGCCTCCCAGGGCCGAGGCTTCATTGCCGATTTATGAGGGGCAGGGTTCAACTTCGATTCTTTTGAAGCCCTCCATGCTCCTTGGGGCCTTGGTATATGTAAGTTCAACCCTGGATTCTGCTTAGGAGAGGTGGCTTCCTCGGTGCAGGGTGGGACCACTGTTTCAAAGGAGTCTATTTCTGTTCCGGGATTCCATCCCTCTACGGGAGGACCTGCCTTTCGGGTTATGGAGAAGGCCTTGTCCATTGTGGACTCAGTCGATGCCATGCCTGTTGGGCCAAGGAACTTGTCCATTCCCTCAACCGGAGCTTCCTCCAGTCTCTTCCCTGGGACAAAGGGCACAAAAGCCTCAGGCACGATCCACCCTGGTGATGTCATCTTCGGATACCGCTACAGAGCATCCCACCGAAGAGGTACCTTCGAAGAAAAAGTGCAGGAGTAAGCACTTGAACTCCCCTGAAGAGTCCTTCACAGAGGATGCGGATTACGATTAAGGAGAATGTTCCCCAAGGTCACCCTTAATGATGATTCCTTTGGTGACATCCAGATATCCTGTAACAGAGGGGTGGCTGGACTACCTGTAACCTTCCTCGTAGGAATTTGTATACCATGCCAAGCTCTCTAACTCTTGCATCATGCCACCATCTGACGATTTTATAAAACTGATCACTTACCTGGCATGGAAAATTCCTGACTCTGTCGAGCTGATCCCCTAAAGACAAGCAACACTGGGCCAAAGGTATTCCTGTAGATGCCATGGTGGTAGAGAGAGACACTAAAACATAACTTGCAGAAATAAGTCCTACTATCCATCTCCTAACAAGGAGTCTAGGACTATGGATAGGTTTGGGAAGTGCTTATATGCTTCATCAATCTTCTCTGTTAGCTCCTTGAACTACATGGTGCATTTTACCAGGCTTCAGAGAGATCTGATTACACAGCTTTCAGATGGTCCTTACAGGAGCAATAGCTGAAGGGTCCGAGATGAGGTTGCTTCTCAGCTTGCCACCCTGAAATCAATTTCCAATTCGTCCATGAGGCTAATCGCTCCTGCATCTGAAGGGATGACAAGAGCAGCAGGTTCAGGTGTAGCCATTAGGAGGCAAGCACGGATGCACTTATGTGACTTTACAGAGCCATTTAAGTCTTCTTTCGTCAATGCTGCATTTGGCTCATCCGTATTTGGCCCCAAGGTTAAAGACCCATCTGCCAGATGTGAGAAAGATGGGAAGACCCTTTCTGCCGTAGGGGTACGCTTTCCCACTCTCAACATTCCTACTCTAGGAAGTAGAAAAGTGGGAGGCTCTGGTGCAAAAAGACCCAAGGACCTTTCCAAGACTCATGTGGCAATGGTTTACCCCGGGGCAGAGGGGGAAGTAGTAATAGAGGATGCCGTCCAAGAGACAGAAGTGGCCCACAGAACCAGGGGTCCAGAGATTCCTTCTCTGGTAACTCCTACCTGCACTGCTGAATGGAGGCCTAATTGTCTCTGGAGGCAGTCGGGAGATGATTATCCCAGCATCAATCTGCCTGGCTAGAAATGACTACAGACAAATGGGTGCAGGGGATCATTTCCAGAGGTTACATCATTCCCCTTTCAACAATACCAAAAATAATCCCAGACGTTCCACCCAGTCACAGGGAGGCAGCAGTCTTAGAAATTCAAAAACTACATGACAGAAAGTCATCCAACCAGTCCCACCAGAAGAGAGAGGATCCGGAATTTACTCAAGGTTCTTGTAGTACTCGGAAAAACACCGGACTGGAGATCCATTTTGGATCGCAGACAGTTGAACAAATCAGTTCAACAAATGAAATTCCGGATGGTTTCGATACAGTCGGTATTTCCATTTTTAGAAAAAGATGACTGGATGTGCTCAGTAGATCTTCAGGATACATATTACCACATAAAAATGTACAAGTGCTCCAGAAGATTCCTGCGCTTTCATCTGGGAGCCAGTCACAGTCAGTTTAGGGCACTGCCACTAGGTCTCGCCACAGCCCCCATTGTGTTTATCAAATGCATAGTGGTGGCAGCAGTGCATCTCAGATGCATCTCAGACTGCTGGGATTCCGAGTATTTCCATGCGTCGATAACTGGCTCCTTACCGCTGCCACCAGGTATCAACTCCTAAAGGCATGAGATTACATCCTTCATATTTGTGCCACCTTTAGTAATCACAATAAACTAAAAAAAATCCCATCTGGAACCATCACAGCAGCTGTAATTCATTGGAGCTATGCTGGACACAGTCACCAGATTTGCATCACTTCCCCTATAAAGGCTCCAAAGAGTCAGATCATGAGTAAATCAGATCATGCAAAACAAGAGAGTAACAGCAACATTCATTCTACAGACTCTGGGGTCAATGGCAGTCTCTGTCTCTCTAGTTACCTTGGCCAGAGATATCGCATGCAAATTTTTCAGTGGCTTCCGGCCTTCCAATGGTCCTTGTGAATCCACCAGTAACCCATCTGATTTTGATCACCAGTCGTCGTAAAGAAGACCTGGGTTGGTGGCTCCATTCCAACAAAATCTTTTCGGGACGTCCCTTTGTCCCTCCACAGCCTCAAGCCATAGTGACCACGGATGCATCCTAGATAGGGGGGGGGCATTGTCTGGAAAAGACAGTACAGGGCACTTTGTCCATGATAGAGGCCAACTTGCATATCAACATTCTAGAGATGAGGGCAGCTCTCTTAGCATTGCAGGCATTTCAAGATACCCTCCCCTTTGAAACAATTGCAGTTCAAACAGACAACATGTTAGTACATCATCAAACAAGGGGGAACCAGGTTGTACCCTCTATCGAGAAGCTTTCAGGGTATGGCAGTGGATGGTTTCCTCCAACCGCTTTCTAATGGCAACTGAGATTCTGGGGAGCTCCAACATGATTGTTGACAAGTTGAGCTCAACCATCTTCATGCTTCACGAGTGCTCTGTCAATCCAGTGGTGGAGGGAAAGTTATTGCACCATTGAAGGCAAACCTTGTTGTGATCTGCTTGCGTCCCCTCTGAACAAATGCAGCAGTTAATTTGCCCTAATCCTCTGTGGGGGAGTCACCCAGAGATGCTTTTCTTCATGATCGGGCCCCCAGTCTTCTGTACACCTTTTCCCCCGACTTCTCTGATATGTCCGTTTCTAAAGAAAGCCAACCAGTCGAAGAACAGAATAATAATCCTCATTGCCCCATTTTGGCCTTGACAAGTCTGTTTTCCCTTCCTTTGGCATCATCTACTTCAGAAACCTTGGGTACTGGACTCATCTCCTGACCTATTGTCCCATCCAGAGGGAGTGGTTCATCCAAATCTTCAACTCAAGCTCACTGCGTGGCTTCTCCAGTTCCCATGATTGCCAGGCATTCCTCCCTTACTTCCCTGGTCCGACGCATCGTTCTGGCCCAGCATAAGCAGTCAACTAGAAAATTGTACCACAACAAATGGATAAAATTTGCTAAATGGTCACTTGATTGTAATATTGACCCATATGCATCTCCTGTAGACAAAGTTTTAGACATTTTTTTAGCTTTAAAACCACAGAGCAAATGCAACTCACCAAATGATATAGGATACGGACACCTGTTTAGCGCTTTCATCCACTTTAATAACGTGAACTTCTTCAAAAACAGTTCAGCTTACCCAACCTTCCCCTTATGTAACATTAACCAATCACATGACAATAAATGACATCATATAAAAACAAAAATTAAATCCTTTAAATAAATAACATAATAAATATGTCCTTTACTTATTTATACATTAAAAAAATTTCAAATTAATGGTTTTGTTCAAACCTAATGCTTGGTCTGCACCAAGGTACATTTGCCAAAAAGCCTATTTGCATTCTAATTTGTTATTGTTATCCCCACCAAAACTTATATTGTCTACCTTATGCAAGACAAAAAATAGAAATTTCTTGGTCATTACAGTTAATAGCATGTCTAGCTAGAGAATTCGATAAATCCTTCTTTTTAATTGCCAACTGATGTTCGTAAATCCTAAGTTTCAAACATCTGATGGTCATGCTTATATAATAACTAGGGCAGGACATACAAGTTGCAATGTAGACCACGTGTTCACTGTTGCATGTAAAATTATAATTAGCCCAGAAAGTTTCATTAATATGATTTAATGTGACAAAAGAAGAATTACTGATGAATCTACATTGCTTACATCTCTTACAAGAATAAGTACCCTTAATTTTTTGTCCATTGTCCAAGTCATTTTCGTTTCTTTTATTCCCACATTCTAGCATGCTTTTGATGTAGACCACCTTCTTATATGTAAATTTAGGTTCCATTCCTATAATGATAACGAAGTCCTTGTTCCTTAACAAAACTTTCCGGTTGTTTGGAATAATGTCTTTGATGTACCACATGTCATTTACTATCGGCAGTGGAGAGGCACTAATGTATGTTTCATTTCTATTGTTTTTATTATGTTTTTACATTGTTATTGTTTCTATATTGGTGAGGACTGCGGTGGGAGTGACAGATACGTTTAAGGTGGAGGTGAGATTACATCAAGGATCAGCTCTGAGCCCTTTCTTATTTGCAGTGGTGATGGACAGGTTGACAGATGAGATTAGACAGGAGGCCCCGTGGACTATGATGTTTGCAGATGACATTGTGATATGTAGTGAGAGTAGGGACCAGGTTGAGGAGACCCTAGAGAGGTGGAGATATGCATTACAGAGGAGAGGAATGAAGGTCAGTAGGGCCAAAACAATGTATGTGTGTAATTGAGAGGGAGAGTTGAAGAATGGTGAGGATGCAGGGAGTAGAGTTGGTAAAGGTGGAGGAGTTTAAGTACTTGGGATCAACAGTTCAGAGTAATGGTGAGTGTGGAAGAGAGGTGAAGAAGAGAGTACAGGCAGGGTGGAATGGGTGGAGAAGTGTCAGGAGTGATTTGTGACTGGTACCAATAAGAGTGAAAGGGAAGGTCTACATGAGGGTAGTCAGACCATCTATGTTATATAGATTGGAGACGGTAGCATTGTCGAAAAGGCAGGAGTCAGAGCTGGATGTGGCAGAGTTAAAGATGTTAAGATTTGCACTGGGTGTGACTAGGGTGGACAGGATTAGGAATCAGTATATTAGAGGGTCAGCTCAGGTTGGACAGTTTGGAGACAAAACAAGAGAGGCGAGATTGCGTTGGGTTGGACATGTGCTGAGGAGGGATGCTGGGTATATTGGGAAAAGGATGCTAAGGATGGAGCTGCCGGGTAAGAGGAAAAGAGGAAGGCCTAAGATGAGGTTTATGGATGTGGTGAGAGAGGACATGCAGGCGGTTGGTGTGAAAGAGCATGATGCAGAGGACAGGACGAAATGGAAACAGATGATCCGCTGTTGCGACCCCTAACGGGAACAGCCAAAAGAAGATGATGATGACAAGAGAAACTTGTGGACCTACTATTAAATCCTTTGATTTCAAAATAGGAGAAGCAACTCCATTTCTGAGGCCCACTACTTCTTGTTCTTTCTGATTCAACCACTGCTAACAGTATCCTCTGTACATGAACAATGACCTAAGGATATTTAACTCTTCAAAAAAAGTGTCATCATCTGAGGTTAAACTTCTTAAAGCTTTTTTGAAGGGAACCTTAATGCTCAGGCCTCCGTTTAAAGAACCCTCTGCTCTATGGGATCTGCTGTTGGTACTGCAGTCTCTCGTTTCTTCCCCCTTTGAACTTTCAGCAACTTGTGACTTAAAAGTTCTTGTCCTGGAAAAAGTTCATTTTTGATCGCTATCACTTCAGCCAGGAGAATATTGGAAATTGAAGCCTTGTCCTGCAAACCCCCCCGTTTGATATTTCATAAAGAATGGGTCTCCGTCAGGACAAATCCTTCCTTCTTGCCAAAGGTTGTTTGAGTCAAATATCAATCAAACCTTACATCTCCCAGTCTTTTCCTATTTTTTACAGCAAGGGAGGGTGCTATCTATACTTAATTGTACACAGACACTTAAATTTTGACCTTCACAGAACAAAGGACACTGGAAGATCCGACCAACTGTTTGCCTTTTCCATACTCTCTTAAGGTACCCTGTATCTAAGGTTACCTTGGCTAAATGGTTTAAGGATTGTATCACCTTTGTTTACAACAAAAAGGCACTTCACCCACCACGTCCAGCGAAAGCTTATTTAGTGAGGGCTGTAGCAGCTTCTGCAGTTTTTCATGTCAGAGCTTCCTTAGATGATATTTGTGCAGCAGCTACAATGGGCATCTCCTCATACCTTTGTTACTCATTACAAACTTGACCAGGTCTCTAGGGGGGCGTGCATCATTCAGCTCAATGGTTCTCCGGAATAGTCTTCAGTGAGTCCTGTCAAGATTCGGGTAGCTAGGAACTCTGTCCCACAATCAAGGATTACTTGAAGATTGACAGTATTAAATAAAGAAGTTATGTCTTACCATAATGTTCCATCTGTGTTGTCGATCTTCACTAATCCTTGACACTCCCTCCTTCCTCCTGCCTTAGAAGTCTTGAACCGAATGTTCCCAAAGACTGGTTTCATAATAGGGACACAGATATGGTTTCTCATCTATTACTTCTTGTCTGCCGCTATTGTAGGCAAACTCGATCTGAGGTAATTTGGTGAGGAGCATCATGGGTAGAGCCTAGCTTGAGAGTTTTTGGAAGGCGCGAGCTGGAATAACTGCCGGGTCCGTTCCGAGGCTTGGAAACCGAGCCCACAGTCAAGGATTTAGTGAAGATCGATAACACAGATGGAATGTTATGCCAAGACTTAACTTCTTTTTATATTTCACATATTGCTGTATATCATGTAACCTAAGCATTATTACATAAATTATTCAATTTTATTACTTTTTTTCTCTCCCTTAAACAAGAAACATTTTTATTAAACCATCCCTTACTACATAGGCAATCATGCATTTATACAACTGGAAACAAGCCACACCAACACAATCCTAGTAGCAAGCGTTTTACATCACAAACCGTACTATACTAGGCTGTTGTCCAGATCTGCATTCAATACAATGATTCCAATGTAACTTGTAGAAAAGCTAATCAACCTTGGCATAAATAAGGGCTGTGCAGCTGGATCCTCGATTTCCTAACTGGTAGACCACAAATGACCTGCACTGGTAACAACACTTCAGAGAGTATTACAATCAACACTGGAGTACCCCAGGGTTGTGTGCTGAGACCTCTACTGTTCACAATCCTTACCCATGACTACTCTGCGAAAGCTAGCAACAGCCACATCATCAAATTCGCAGATAACACCATAGTGGTGGGACTCATAAGTGGTGATGACGAAAGTGGGTATAGGAATGAGGTCAACTCCCTGATTGAATGGTGCAAGAACAACAATTTGGACTTTAACGTCAATAAAACAAATTATTATTGACTTCAGGAAGAGCTCTGCCATGCACCTGCCCTTCAAGATAAACTTTGAAGAAGTGGAGAGTCCAAACTACAAAGTTCCTGGGGCTACATGAATCAGAAGATCTTTCTTGGAGTACAAACACAAGCCAATTAATTAAAAAAGCCCACCAGCAGCTATACTTCCTAAGAAGGCTGAGAAAAACAAAGCTGCCTATGAATGCTGTAAATACCTTGTACAGAGGAGCCGTTGAGAGCATTATTACCAGCAACTACACTGTATGGTTCCGTAACGGCACAAAAGCCGAAAGGAAGAAGCTGCAAAGAAAATAATAAGAACTGCAGAAAAGATTGTGGGCACTAGTCTTCCTACTTTACAGGAGCTCTTTGAAATGAGATGTAAAAAGAAGTCCTGCAAAATACAGAGTGACACTTCACATCCAGCATATGGTTGGTTCATAAACATGCCTCTGGTCGAAGGTTACAGAGTATCTACTGCAAGACCTCCAGATTCACGAACAATTTTTATCCAACTGCAACAAGTCTCATTAATGCAGACGTGAATCTGGATGTATCAAAACTATATAATAGACTGTTATGCTCTTTTTCCATACAGTAATTCTATTTATTTATTGCATATTAAAATTGATGTATTCTCATTCATGTGCAATTTTAGTCACTTCCTTATGTGGAATATCCCCCAATGTCATCTCTGTGTGTTGTGTACTTTTTCTTTTCATGTTAATCTAGTAGTCACTGTTGTCTGGTATACATAGTATATAAGCATGTGTGTCTTCTACCTAGATATTTACTAATTGTACTATAGTTATTGTTTATTTGTTAATACTTATCATGTCTGTCTTTTTGTTTTCTCCTGTAAAAGAGCTGACATTCGAAATTTCGTTTCGGTAGCACTTGGGTTTCGTAAATGACGCTAGTTTTTTTGAATCTTGAATCTACTAACACACTCCCAGTTGTAATCATTATACATTGCTTAAAATTTACTCAGTCTTTCTCACTCAAACATTACATAGCTCATTAAGTCCTGCCACCTTTTTAGTCCTCATTCCTCCCTTGTATGTATTGTTCCCACAATTCATATTTTTTTCCAGTGCATTTTTCTCCTGCCTAAAAGATCTCAATTCCAGTTTTTATCTGTTACTATATTCACTATTTCCAGTACAGTTTGTTTTGATTTTGATTTCCATATTCTAGTCATTGCTTTTTTATTTATTTTTATAGGATTTCCATTACAAGAAGAGAGAGGAATGGACTGAAGTGTACAATTTCCCAGGAATATTGAAGTACACAGCAGAAATATTTGCTTTATATTCTGCATAAGAAGATTTGACTGTCTCCCTTAAGGAAAAGTACTCAAAGCAGGTATGTATGTTGCATTCTAAGCACGGAGTTCAAGATTTGAAGTAAGGGCTTGGAAGGGTATTGCTACTTGGTTCTTCCAGTCATATGGTCTTGCCTTTACAAAATCATCATTTGTAAGCAGTAGCTTATTCTGTTCAGTCCTCATTAAAATCTCCTTGAGTCCATACATTGTTTTCTTTTTACAACCTTGCTACCTTGCCAAAAGTTTGCCATCTGCCACCCTTTCTGTGAAATTTTTCGAGCTTCTACCCAGTTATGTATTCGGGCTTTTAAATCCCCTTCTCTTTTTTTTTTTTCTTCCAAGCTGTACATGCCAAGTAGAAGGGAGCTTCCAGCAGTGATGGCATTTAAAAAAAATATACACCATCTTCTGATGAAAGTACATTTTGTCCTTTTGGAAGTTAGCAGTGTATATCAAAATGTGTGTTTTATAGTTTATACTGTCACTGAAGGATTCTTTTAGGTGATTGACTGAGACAACCCCAAAGATGCCATAAGCCTTTGCATAATCTGATTCTGAATATACTGGTCCTCTACAGCTTGCATCTTTGTCTTGTTACATTACCATTCCAGTCATGCAAGATGCACACTCCATCTTAATGGTTATTGGTACTAAGATGTCAGTATATGAGCATATTGAGTTTTGTAATACAGACTTGTGGTTCAGAGAAAAATGAAAAGGAATGACCTCTCTTACTATGTCTTGTGCAAATGTTCTTTAAAAGCAACTCTCCTGTCTCCCCACCCACCATGTCTCAGTGGGACGGAAGAGGAAAGAGACTGGGATATATGTCATTTAAGCTTGGCTTTCTTTTTAAACTCTGACACTGTTCTAACTGATGTAACCTGGGAGTAGATATTAAATATGCCTTTCAGCGTTTGAGATTGAGCACATTTCTTCACAATCACTTTGCCAGCAAAAAATTGTCAAAGTGAGCTTGGAAGTGTGACAGTATGCTGTTTTAAAAACTGAAAAATATAAATGGTATTAAGTATTTTTTCTGCCCTTGGCTAACATTGTAGTGCATTAAAATGTAAGGGATATTACTGCCTATTTTGGTGCAGAGGTTGGAAAAATTTCATTGGTATGCCTTAGAAGCAGTATTTAAGGAGTGAGATGAAATGACCACTGGCATGTTCATATTCTACGGAGGGGGTGTAGAAACTAGCTGCTGCTCTGCTACCTTGTGTTGGAAGCTAAGGAGGGAATAGTCGCTGTGGCTTGGAAGAGCCTTTGAAATTACTGTGGCAATGCTGTCTCTTTCTCTCTAATATTAAGGCATGCACACATACATCTATATATATGTAAGAGTGTATGTACAATGTGTGTGTGTAATTAATATATATGTGTGTGTGTGCTTGTGTATGTGTGTATATATATATATATATATATATATATATATATATATATATATATATATATATATAAAATATAATTTTCCCTTCAAAACCTCGCACACCACATCATCGAAGCCTAAAACAGCAAGACGAAAATGTCGTAATTACAGAACGAACTCCTGGAACATTTGTATCCTCCCCAGGAAAGTAACCACTTGGACACCAACAAAAAATCCACAATGGTAAGAAATTACACCCATCGAAATGGGGGGCTTCACCCCCCACCCCCTTCCTAAAATATACCAACTCCAAGATTGCACTAATGCAGAGAAAGTGCAAAGTTCACCATGGTGGCCAAGTGCCAATCAAATACCAGTCGCAGTGAACGGACCACCACAAAGCTGTTTGCCAATGATAATGTACCTGGAGAAACGACCACTACACGTTTTCTGTGCAGACTGCTGAAGAAGGATGAAATCGCCAGATGTAAAATCCAATTTATTGAATTGTAAAAGAAGAAAACTGCCAAACACGTTTTCAAAATTCAATAAATTGGATTTTATATCTGGCGTGACACCACAAGATTTGGGAAGTTGGAGAAGCTAGCCTCCTTCCAGCCATCATATAGTGGCTGGCACGAGCTGTCCTGTATGATTTTTTTAAGTGTGTGATAAGGCAAGGAGGAGGGTCGTATTAGCCAGTACTGGCAGGTCCTGATGTGAAATAAACAAATTGACATATATAAAGTAAAGGAATTCCTTATTGGCAGATATCCGTAAAATGCAGTTTAAAATTATGAAACTTAAAATTAAGCATTTGTTGTAAGCTTTGCTGTGTCATCTGCATGGTGTCCGTGAACGTCCTGTGGAAAGAACCACCACCGAGTTATCTAGAAATGAGTGCTACACGACGTCCTCCTTCCTCGTATGGATTACTGACTGAAATTGTAGCTAGTTTGTCTGGTAGTTTCATTACATTTCCATTTTTGTAGAAGGCAAAATGTGATTAGGAAGTTTTTTTTCCCCCCTCAGCTTTCTCCCTTTAAACTTTGTTTTTGAAGGCGTCTATTATGCAACTTTAACTTAGAGGTGTAAGCGCATTCTGCGTTGCTCAGAATTTCCTAAAAGAAGAGAACACACACAGTTCCACAACCCAGCACAGTTCATTATTTCCTAAAAATGCCACCTGTAAAATGTGTAGTTTGTCACACTGGTGTTGTGTGACAGCATTGCTCAAGGTTATTAAAAGTAAATCGACTTTAATATACAGTTTATTGTTAAATGGCTATATAAATGACAGTTGATGCACTCTGTTTAGTCAGTGTATCAGTTAGTCAGATTTTTCAAAAACTGGTTATAGAGCTTTGCAGGTTAAGTTCATGAAGAAAGCAGAGACGCATGGTCATTGAAATAATTTTAAACAGCTGAGTAAATATGCTGTTATCTATGGAGGCAGACTTATTTGTGCTGTCTGCTTACCTAAATCCTATGCTTTTGATCTTCTAGCTCCCTGCAGACACTGCTTAATGGGTTAGTCTTCTAATTACTGTGCTGCTGTACTCACATGGAGGTACTTAAACAGAAATGTAAAGGAGTGTGTGTTAAGATTTCTCTTTCCATTCCTGTAGCTAGGTTAGTTCCATTTGAGCCAAAGGTTCATTCGGTTCATTCACTGGGAAGACACTGAGTAAAGATCCAGATTAGAAACACAGAGACAAGTATAAACAACCAGTAGACCCAAGTCATGTGCCTTTGGAAGGAAAATGGGTGTTCATGTGAAACCTGTGCAGGAATCAGGAGAGCATATAGACTTCATCAAGCAACGTCCTGCTGTAAAGATATGAATCCTGGGCTCAAGTGCTAAGACAACAGCATTTTTGTCAATCTTCACCATGCTACTCAAGTTTTTCACCACCTGAGGCAAGAGGAAAGATGTAATGATTCCATATGTTTTTAGGTTTGTGTGTTTAGAAGGGCAGCATGTATAGTTTGAGGTTGGCATAATGGTTAAGGTGTTTACCTTACAAGCACAAGGTATAGGGTTTAATTCTCACATAAGGTAATTGTCCAGGCTTAAAACAGCCCACAAAGGCAGTTAGCCTAGTACTTATCTATGAACCTATGTGTGATGCGGATATCCCACCACTGCCAACCAATATGTGATGCCCCACCTCTGGGCCAGTAATCAAGGAGCTTCAGATGTTCATCATGCATACAGCTGCAGTCCTAACAGATGGGTTATCCTGCCGTCAGGTGGGTCCTTGGTCGGCCGAATTCCAAAGTCTAGGTCCGGCGTCGGTTGTCGTCGCTTCTTCCCTGACGTCAGTGCGGCAGGGGTATAAAAGAACCAGCCGAGGTCATCTTCTTCAGTCTTTCTTGCAGCGGTGCCCGGCAGAAGCAGTTCGCAAGTGCCGGTCGGCCAGCTCCTGAGATTTACGAAAATATTTCAGCTGAAGTCTTCTTGAAAGCTAAGTACCCCGTTGGGGAAACTTTTCTTGCCTCAGACCGATGTCAGACAAAGTTAATAATTGCATTTCATGTGGGAAGCAAATACCGCATAAGGATTTCCATTCTTTCTGTATTCCTTGCTTAGGCCAGACCACGATGTCTCAGCCTGCCGTTTTTGTGCTAGATTCAACAAACGCACTATTAAGCGTCGGGCGGAGTTCGCCCACCACTATTTTGGTAAAAAATTTAATTACATTATGTTGTCTGATACTCCGACTCCAGTTTTGAGTAAAAGACGCAAAGATAAGGGCCGACATACGAGGTCCGCGACTTCTACCGACACCACGCTAAAGCAGACTACCGGTACTCCGGTTCTCAGCGAGGCGCCTACGCAGCCCCTGAGTACCGATGACACTTCATTACCGGTGTCTTCTGTGCCCGAGGTCGCAGGCTCCTCTGCCCCCATTCCGACTACAGATACCGATGCCACTCTTCGCAGAGTTTAGACAGGCCTGCCACTTCTCAAGGTGTCTTCAGGCCTTCCTCCTTTTCCATTAAGGCATTCACAAAATCTAAAGCAGCCATGAAAACTAAAAAACAAGGACCACAGACCCCCCCCCCTCAAGGCCCCATGCCTAAAAAACAGATGCTCAAAATGGCTGAGGATTTGATTACTCTTATCAGGGGTTATCAACCCCCCCCGGACAAAAGGCCCAGATTGGAGGAAGACTACCCTTCCTCAGATCAAGCCTCTATTACCTCAGAACATTCTGAGGACCAGGAATATACATATTCCCCTTTTGAAGACTCTGATGCAGAGGAGTCCATTCCCTCAGTCTCCCCCCCTGAGGACTATTCTTTTGGGGAAACCCTACATACCTTGAGTGAACACTTTCACTGTGTAGGCCAAGATTACTCAGATTCCAAGAAAAGGCTCAGGGATTTTCTCTTGCTTCCCCAGCACAGGCCTCTGGCTATCCCTCCTGTCTTAGATATATTAGATGATGTGTACGCAGAAGCCAGCCTCAACCCAGACTCTTTACCTCCATCTCCTGTTAAACCTGACAGGTATTACCGGGTTCCTGATTCACACCAGTTCCTATACAAAAGCCATGCTGCTGACCCAGAAACTATTTCACAGGGTCCCAAGGGAATTAAGGCCTCTACTGCTAAAAACCCATTACCTTCAGAGAGAGATTCCAGAGCTTTAGAAAGGTGGGGGGAAAAAGGTGTACACCTCGGCCACTTTAACCATGAGGGCATTAAACTGTCAGTTCCATATGTTAAAGTATCAACAGTTTTTATCTCAGTTGAAAAGCAAAATGACACAACCTGAGCAACCAGATTTAAAGGAGTTGCAGGATTTGTTGCATAGTGCAGAGCAAGTGGGTAAACATACCTTGCAGTGTGGTTTTGATGCTTTAGAGGCCTCATGTAGAGCTGCTGTTACAGGGTCTGTCATACGTAGACATGCTTAGCTCAAAGAGCAAACCTTACCAGATCATGTCAAAGCTAAATTACTAGGTGCACCTCTTCAAAAAGATGTATTGTTTGGTGTTAAAGCTGAGGAGGTACTAAAGAAAATGGAGGAAAAGGCAAGATCAATACAAACGGTGAAAGATTTCCTACAGGTACAACCTCCACGTTTCAGCAGAAACTGGCTTTCAAAAAATTGGTCCTTTCCAGCCACGGACAGACCTCAGAGGCAGATACAGGCGCCCGAGGGGTAGAGGGCAATCTCAAGGATCATTCATAGCCAGACAATGGCAAGCACCAACCCCAAGAGGTGGAGAAGATAGATCACAGTCATTCAGAAAGCAAACACAATGACTTTCCCCTTTGCATGCCAAGCAAAGCTTTAATGGCAGCACCTTTAGGCGGAAAACTGGCATTATTCTCAAAAAATTGGCATATTGTCACAAAAGACAAATGGATCCTGGATATTATAGACAGAGGCTACAGATTCCACTTTCACACCCTACCAAAAATGAGAGGCATGCCAAACCTGCCGCAAAATCAAAGGGCAGAGGCACAGAAACAAATTTCAGCTCTCATGGACATGAACGTTATTCAAGAGGTACCTGCAAAAGAACAAGGTCAAGGTTTTTATTCCAGACTATTCCTGGTACCAAGGAAGGACAAAGATTGGAGACCTATTTTAGACCTATCCATCCTAAACACATATTTACACATACCAAAATTCAAGATGCTCACATTACAGCAGCTTCTTCCCATGCTGGGCAAGGAGTCTTGGCTGGTAACATTGGACCTCAAGGAGGCATACCTGCATTTCCCTATCAGACAAGATTGCAGAAGATACCTCAGATTTCTTGCAGGTTCAACCCATTATCAATTCTCTGCATTGCCCTTTGGCTTATCTACTGCACCCAGAGTGTTTACGAAATGCCTGGCATCAGTAATTGCCTTCTGCAGACTTCAAGGGATACAAATATACCCATATCTGGATGACTGCGTGATCCAAGCAGAGAGCAAGCACATACTTCTGAAACACCTGGCGTTTGTAATAAAACTGTTGAACTTTCTGGGATACACAGTCAACAAAAAGAAATCAAAACTAATACCCTCTCAAACAACAATTTTCCTGGGTGCCAGCTTGAATACAAACACCCAGATGGCCTACCTCACGCCAGAGAAGCAAGGGCAACTATCTCAATACTTAAGCAAAATGGCAACCTTCACCAGGCTGACTGCAAGGAAAGTCCTGCAGGCTCTGGGATTCATGGCATCTTGCATCCTGCTGATCCCATGTGCAAAGCTGCATATGAGGAAACTTCAATGGTACCTAAAAAACTTATGGTCTCAACACAGCCACAGTTTGGAAACAATTATACCACTCATTCCATGTCTTCAAAAGGAATTTATGTGGTGGGCTCAAGCATGCCAAAGAAACATAGGTCTCCCCTTCTGCATACCTCAAGCAAATCAAATCATCACAACAGACGCCTCGGACTACGCCTGGGGGGCGCACATGACAGATCAGTGCATTCAGGGAAAATGGTCCCAAAAAGAGAAGCACCTACACATCAGTCAAAAGGAAATGCTAGCAGTGCAAAATGCTATTATGGCCTTCAAAGACCTGCATCCAGGCCAGCTATTGATAAGGACAGACAACACCACAGTGATGTGGTATATAAACAAACAGGGAGGAACTCATTCATACCCCCTGTGCAGACTAGCCATGTCCCTTTGGAACACGACTCTGGAATTGCAAATCCAACTTCAAGCACAATTCCTGCCAGGGAAGAAAAACACACTGGCAGACAGCCTAAGCAGAAATATGACAGATCCACACGAATGGAAGTTGCATCCTCAAGTTTTTGCAAAGATAACTCAGGCATGGGGACAGCCAGACATAGATCTCTTTGCTACCCACAGAAATTACCAACTGAAAAAATTTTGCTCAAGGACCTATCATCCACAGGCCTGGAAAGTGGACGCACTTTCTTTCTTTCAATTGGACAACATTGACAGTCTATGCCTTTCCACCTCTCCCTCTGCTGCCCAAAGTTCTATTAAAAGCCAGAGCAGAGAGGCCAAGCATGGTTCTCATTGCTCCAGATTGGCCAAGACAACACTGGTATCCACTCCTGAAAGTCTGACGCATTCCCCACCGTGGATCCTGCCTCTAGTGCCTCTTCTGTTGTCCCAGCACAACTTCAAAACTCTTCACAGCCAGCTAAAGACCCTCAATCTAGCCGCATGGAGAATCCCTTGATTTCCCAACAGACCCTCCTCTCCAAGGAGGTGCAGGATGTCATCTTGGAGGCCAGAAGACCTTCTACTAGAAAAGCCTACTCCGCCAAATGGAAACGGTTTTGTGCATGGAATCAGAAAAAGGGCCAGAATCCTTGGGTAATAAATTTACCTCAAATATTACAGTACCTAGCTGAAATGTTAAACAGTGGGCTTTCCTTCTCCTCCATCAAGATCCATGCTTCAGCCATTTCTGCACAATACAGCACAGATCCTCCTTTATTCTCTCATCCTCTCTTAAGACAGTTCCTCAGAGGGGCAAAGAATATAAAACCCCCAAGGAAACCACCAGTACCTGCTTGGGACCTCAACTTCATTTGGAAAAACTGACCCTGCCTCCATTTGAGCCAGCTGCTTCAACGGAACTACAATATTTGTCATGGAAAACAGCTTTCCTTCTGGCTATCACCTCAGCATGCAGGGTTTTCGGAACTACAAGCCCTCATGGCTGTGCAAACTTTCATCATTTTCCATCAGGACAGAGTTTCCTTACGAACCAACCCTTCCTTTATGCTAAAGGTAGTATCCAGTTTAGCCTTGAATCAGACTATCCACTTACCTACCTTTTACCCTAAACCACAAAACAAAGGGGAAAGACTACTACATTCCTTGGACATTCACAGACAACTTTGTTATTATTTGGACAGGACAAAGCCATTCAGAAAATCCGAGCAACTCTTTGTGTCCTATGCTACAGGTGCTCAAGGAAAGGCTATCTCCAAACAGACAATCTCAAAATGGATAGCCTACTGCATACGCTTTTGTTACTCATTTCATGGAAAAACTGTGCCTTCAAGCATCAGATCCCACTCCACAAGGGCCACAGCTACCTCTGCAGCTTTCCTCAGGGGGGTTCCTACCAAGGACATTTTGGAAGCAGCCACTTGGAGTTCTGTGCACACTTTCTCCAAACACTGTCACCTTCCACTTTACTGTAAATCTAGAGCGGGCTTTGCCACAGCAGTCTTGCAGGGCATCATTGCTCCTCCTAGTTCCACTTAGTGCCTGCCACCCCTTTTTAGCTTTGGGATTCTACCCATCTATTATGACTGCAGCTGTATGCACGATGAACATAGTACAGTTTTGTACCTACCATAAATGTAGATGTTCGAATGCTAATAGAGCTGCAGTCCAGGTTTCCCTCCCTCCATCCCCTCTTAGGACAGGCCTTATGACAAACACCTTCACATATAACCTGATTGGGGTATTCTTTTATGGTGTATTTGCTTGCAAACTACTGTTTTTTGATTATTCTGTATTGCATTATTACATAAGTTTATGTTTTGCCTTCCTTCTGGGGACACCTGACATCTGGGGCAAGAAAAACTGAAGAAGATGGCGTTGGCTGGTTCTTTTATACCCCTGCCGCACTGACGTCAGGGAAGAAGCGACGACAACCGACGCTGGACCTAGACTTTGGAATTCGGCCGACCGAGGACCCGCCTGATGGCAGGATAACCCATCTGTTATGACTGCAGCTGTATTAGCACTCGAACATCTACATTTATGGTAGGTACAAAACTGTACTTTCTCACTACTGGCACCAGGTACACACAGTATTTCCAGATGCAGCTCTGTGCATCAAGTACAATTTCACTTAAGAGCACTCAGAGACCACAGTCAGTCCGGGGCTGATTTCTCTCTCTTTCTCCAGATCCCCAATAAGACTCCCCACTGGCATAGCTATAGAATTGAGTCCATAGCCAGGGTTCCAAGCCAAGTCCTCCAGCACACTCTGTTCAACCAGTGCTTCATGTCCTTGCCCAAGTAGCTGGAGATTTGTTTTACACACACGTGCACCTGGGAAAGGCTGGCACAGGTTTACTAGCTATGCCCTCTTCTGCCCAGACTATAAGGTAGTTATCACTGCCACCAGAACCCCTCGCCAGTTACTTTAAGGCCCTTAACAAAGGGTGTCCAATTTTACTGTGTAATATTAATACGAATACAAATGGTAGTTTGACCAAGAGCAAGGTTACAGTAGTGCATGTATATTTCTGATCTGAAATAGTTGACTTAATTTGGTCTTCAGCCTTTGGGCTTCAGATCTGACATGGACCCGACACAGCTGCATAGCTAGCATCTTTGATCTAAGCTCCTCCCCTCTACCCATAATGCCCCCTGTCTCCTTCCTCCCTTCAGATCTCGTTTGCTGCTGATATAGCAAGCAGCGTGATCTGTGCTCTTAGCAGGTGAAGTGTTTCATGCTCAAATTTTCTGAGAGTTTGTAAGTGATTTCTCTTCTGTTACCTTACCTCTTTTCCTTTATCTTTACCTCTCCGTGACAGTCAGGTTTTTCTTTCCTTTGTGTCTTAAGCATGTGTGTGTGTTGTGTATGTGGCCCTTCTTTGGGACAGTATGTCTGAAACTCCCAAACCGGGTTTCAAGCATTGCTCAATGTGTGGCCATAAGTTTCTCTCTGGCTGATGGCTACACTCTGAGTGGCGTACTTGGGAGCTGCACATCTAGATACCAAGTACACCACGCATAGAGTGGCGTACTTGGGAGCTGCACATCTAGATACCTCCTATCATTTCTGTGCTGTGTTTAAACCCAGAGTAATTCAGGACAGGAGGAACAAACTTATTGTCAAGGGCCTTTTGTCCACGTCGGGAACAGTCATTCCCGCCTCTTCTAGCACTACTGCAGGGTCTTCCCCTTCCCAGGCCTCAGTGACTCAAACTCCTGCCAAGAGGCCTGCAGATGTGGAGAATGCCAATAAAGGTAGGCCCCCCGCAAGCAGTCCCCCGACTGCTCTGTGCGACTGGCCGGTCCTTCTCCGAAAGTGACTTCTGTTTCTAGGCCTAGTTCCCCCTCACTTCCACTCCCCAAGGTTCTCCCTAGAGCCAGAGGTCGTTAGGGTTAGGCTGCTTGTCATCCCCCAGTGTGTTTCTAGGCCTGCTTCTGTGATGTCTTCATCCAGCTCCACCCGGAACCTTAGTGAAGCAGAGATGGGCAAGATGATGAGGAAATTTATCCGTGCTCAAATCCAGGTGGGGGTCTTGCCAGCACCCTCTCCCTCCAGAGTGGGTGCCTCGCAACCTTTTCTCTCCCATAGCTCCTTCTCCAATCCGACCAACAATTTCGGAGTCCTTGGATCTGAGGTCCCTTGGGGTTGAGGGGGTCTGCGCCGATGGTAGTTCCCCTTTCCTTGATGCCAGCGTGTGTTCTTTGTGTTTCACTGTTGCAGTCATCACATTTGGGTTATCTGCCTGCAGGTAGCCCTCAGCCGGGCTGAATACCAGAGTCTTTGGATTTCTGCGTCGGATGCTATTGCTTCTTCCATGACGTCAGGTCGTCAGGGGTATGAAACATGCAGCCAACGCCATTACATCAGTCTTTCTTGCCGTGCGGTGCCCGAAGCAGAAGCCGTTCTCAAGAGCTGTTCGGCCAACTCCTGAAATTTTTCGTTTTCTAGTTTCAGACCTGAAGTCTTCAAAAAGATAAGTACCCCGTTGGGGATCCTTTTTTCTTGCTCTAACCAATGTCAGAACAAATTAACAATTGTCTTGCCTGTGGAAAGCAAATACCTCATAGAGATTTTCATTCTTACAGCGTCACCTGTTTAGGCCCAGACCACGATGTACCTCGCTGTCTGTTTTGTGCCTTGTTCAAAGCCCGAACTATTTGTTGTCAGACTTTTTTTGTAGCTAAATACTTTTGTTATCGATCTCTCTACACCGAAATGGCCTCGTTAAGCCATCTGGCTACCAATCTTCTGAAAAAATGTAAAGATAAAGACAGAGACAGATCGCATAGGTCCAGAACTGCCGACGATGTTTCCGTTAAGCTAGTCGCCAGTCCACTGGTACTCAGTGAGGTGTTTTTGCAGCCCCTGATACCTGCTAATACAGATTCGCAGGCCTCTAGTGAGACCCATTCGGAGTTCGGTATGCCGCGAGATGCTTCTTCGACTGTGGAACCTGCAAATGTCTCTACCTTGGATGGGTCTGGAGCCGATGTGCATGCACCGGCTTCTGAGGGTGTATTCAGGCCTACTGACTTTCATATTAAACTGACTACTTCATTTCAAGCTAGAAATACCGAATTCCTCAGGCCTAAAGCTCGCACTACACGTAGAAAACCAACCAAGCCGCATACTCAGGCCCATATGCCTCAAAAACAAATGATTAGAATGGCTGAAGACTGTATTACCTTAATTAGGGGAAGCCAGCCTTCCCCCTCTAAGAGACCTAAAACTTATTTTCTTTCTGATTCTTCTGATTAGGAATCTGATATCTCTGCTCCTTCTGACTACCAGGATTTACCCTCATCTATTTATGAGGATTCTGATGCAGAGGATTCCATTCCCTCTGCTTCCCCTCCAGAAGATTTTTCTTTTGGTGAAACCTTTCATACCCTTATGGAGCATTTCCGCTGGGAAAGCCAGGACTATTCTGAATCCAAAAAGAGACTTAGGGAATTTTTACTCCTGCCTCAACACAGGCCCCTAACTATCCCTCCTGTTCTGGAGGTTGGAGATGATGTTTTCTTGGATTCCAGCCTTACCCCAGACACTTTACCTCCAGCTCCCAGGAAAGCTGACTGGTACTACACAGTACCTGACTCTCACAAATTCCTCTTCAAGAATCCTACTGCGGATCGAGAGACCATTTCCCAAGGACCAAAAGGCATTAAGGCTACTACTGCCAAAAATCCTACCCCTTCTGATAGGAACTCTAGAGCTTTAGACATATGGGGTAAGAAGGTATACAATTCTGCTACTTTCGCCATTAGGGCTTTAAATTGCCAGTTTCATATGTTAAAGTATCAGCAGCATATTATGGGACTGCTTAAACAGAAAATGATGTTGATCCCAGGCACTGTGCTGAATGCAAAGATTTGCAAGAGTTGATGCATTCTGCTGAACAAGTTGGCAAACATACTTTGCAATGTGGTTTTGATGCTTTAGAAGCATCTTGCAGGGCTGCTGTCAGTGGGTCTGTACTTCGAAGGCATGCTTGGCTTAAGGAACAAAATTTGCCGGATCATGTCAAAGCTAAATTACTGGATACACCCTTACACCAAGACCGCCTTTTTGGCAACAAAGCAGAAGTAGTCCTCAAAAGGATGGAGGAAAAAGCTAAATCTATGCAAACTGTTAAAGATTTCTTACAAGTACAGCCTCCTAGATTCAGTAGGCATTGGCCTTCAAAGAACTGGTCTTTTCCTGTCCCTTCCAGGCCTTCTCGGTCCAAACCACCAAGACTTCAGTCTCAGGCTATGCACAGATCTAAGCAGTGGGGGGCTCCCACTTCCAAAGCAGGGCGGAGTAAGCCACCCCTGTGGATAAATGGCACAATGACTTATCCTTAACTCTTCCAAGCCCTGCTCAACTACTTGCTCCCTTAGGAGGAAAGCTCGTCCTGCAGGCAAAAAACTGGGAACTCATTACCCAGGACAAATAGGTTTTAAACATAGTTTCCCTAGGATACAGATTCCACTTCCACTCACTACCAATCCCAAGTGGATGGCCAGACCTCCCCCAAATCAGTGAGCAAAGGCCCAAAATCAAGTTATCTCTCTCCTCAGCATCAGGGCTATTCAGCCTGTCCCAGCAGAACAAAGGGGACAAGGTTTTTATTCAAGAAATGTTCCTGGTTCCCAGAAAAGAAAACTCTTGGCATCCTATCCTGGACCTGTCTATCCAGCCATTGCATTTTGCAGGCAGAGAAATATTCAGATTTACCCATACTTGGACGATTTGACTGATTCAGGCAGAAAGTCAGGACTTGCTATAACACCTGGCATTTATAAAGAGAAAAACCACTATCTGCAAGGAAAATCCTGCAAACCCTGGGGTCATGGCCCTCTTGCATTCTGTTAATTCCATGCTGCAGACTGCATATGAGGGAAACTTAAATGGTATCTAAAAAAGTCTATGGTGTGCCATTCTCGGAACCTGGAAACAATGATTCCTATTTCTATCATTCCCTTTTGTCTAGTTCCTTTGGTGGGCAGGAGCCTCAGGGACTACCCACTCTGCAGACTAGTCATGGCTCTGTGGAACACAGCCTTGAACTACAAAGTGAACCTGCTTATTACCAGTTGAACAAATTCTGCACCAGAACTCCCCACAGTCAAGCTTAGAAAGTGGATGCCCTGTCCTTTACTTGGGAAAACCTCTCCCTATGCCTATGCCTCCTCTGCCTTCTCCTCTCTCTAGTTCTACTAAAAGATCAAACAGGACAATCCGAGGAGGACAACTGCCCCCCACTGGCATCCTCTTTTTTGCAGTCTCTGACAGACCACCATATCATCCTCAGACCCGTTCCTGGAACCAGGCTCAGTGGAGGGACAACGGTGCCCAGCTTACCCCATATCTATTTTTTATTTAACAGAAATGCTCCACCCTATCTTTCTCTCTTCTCAATTAGATGCCTCTGCCATTTCAACCCAGCCTGGGACTTTAACTTTGTATTTGGAAAAACTCTCCCTCTCCTGAACCAGCTGCTGCTGCTACAGCAGAGTTCCTTTCTTTCTTGAAAAAACTTCTAGCCATCCTTCAGCAAGAAGAGTGTCTGAACTGGAGAACTTCCTTCATGGCAGTGGTGACCCTATTCATTATCTTCCATGGTTTCCCTTGGGACTAATCCATCCCCTATATTTTCTAAATCCAGAGCTGGATTTGCCACAGCAGTCTTACAGGGCCTTATTGCTAGCCCCAATGCTCTTTAACTGCCTCCACCCTTCCTTAGCTTTGGGAATCGACCCAAATGTGATGACTGCAACAGTGAAATACAAAGAACATAGTACAGTTGTGTACACTTACCATAAATGTAGGTGTTCGAGTGTATTCACTGTTGCAGTCCTGGTTACCCTCCCTCCAGCCCCCTGACTTCCCTTGGCTCTACTTTTCCTTCTTATTGGGAATATATTATATCATGTGTATTTGCTTTTTGCTGGGGATGTTCCGTACTATATAATTGCTTCCTATTGTGGGGGCACCTGACATCTGGGGTAAGAAAAACTGATGTAATGGTGTCGGCTGCATGTTTTATACCCCTGACGACCTGGCGTCATGGAAGAAGCAACAGTATCCGATGCAGAAATCCGAAGACTCTGGTATTCAGGCCGGCTGAGGGCTACCTGCAGGCAGATAAACCAAATGTGATGACTGCAACAGTGAGTACACTCTAACATCTACAGTTATGGTAAGTGTATACAACTGTACTTTACCTTGAGTGGGTTGGATCAGACCATGTCGGATGCAAGCTCTCAGAGCCGTAGTAGTCTTTTTGGGACTGATCCGATGGTGTGCTGTCTGTTCCGAGCGGGTCGGACGCAATGTCTCCCTTGGCATCCCGGCTCCTAGAGTGTCTGGTCCGGCTCCCCTGTCGGATCAGAAGGGTACGGCTCCGTTGGGATTGGCTAAGGAGGTTCTTTCCCCTCCTGCATTCGATGTGGTGAAGAGGGCCCTCTCGATTCCTTCGAGACCCTTGACCATCTCCTCCTCTGAATCAGCCCTGACCCCCTCTGGATTTGGGTATGGTTCCGACCATCTTGTCCTTTCAGGGACAGCCTGTGGCAGTTTTGCCCCACGATGCTCCACTTGGGGAGCAACAGGAAGTATATGGGTACTCTCCAGAGAGTCCCACTGAAGAGGCTCCATGCAAACGAACATGCAAGAAGAGGTACTTGGACTCCCCGTTAGTCCCTCACTTCAGACACCTGATTTGGAGGAAGGGGAAGCCCCCCCCCCCCCCCGAGGATGTCTCATTTGGAGACATCATGGAAATCCTTTGCCTTTCTCTTCACCCAGCGGTATGGGAGTCCATTACAAATGATCGTTGGGTGCTGCAGATCATATCCAGAGGCTATTCCATTCCCAGACTCCACTTCTTCCCAGACACCTCGCAGATGTCCCACCCACTCAGAGGGAGACATCAGCCTTGGAAATAGAAAAGCTCTCTATGAAAGAGCGTCATCCAAAGGGTCCCCCCCGACCAGTCTGGATTTGGGGTTCTGTTGCAGGTTCTTTTTAGTGGCAAAGCTGGATCTTTCCACCCTGAACCTGGTAGTTACCAAGACAAAATTTCGGATGGTCACTCTCCTTTCTGTCCTGCCCTATCTGCAGGCAAATGACTGGATGTGCTCGATCGACCTCCAAGACGCTTACTACCATATCAAAATGGACAGATGCTCTCAGAGGTTCCTCCGCTTCCAGCTAGCAGCCAATCATTATCAGTTCAGAGCCCTCCCCTTTGGTCTCACCACTACACCCCGGGTGTTTACCAAAGTGATGGCAGTAGTAGCAACTCACCTGAGGCCTCAGGGTATTCAGGTTTTCCCATACCTGGACGATTGGCTCTTTGCTGCCCTGACTAAGCATCTGCTGTGTCATGCCAGGGATTCTCTTCTGCCTTTAGCCAACTATCTGGGCATACCCATCCATCTTTCCAGATCAGCACCAACTCCGGTTCAGAGCCTAGACTTCATCGGAGCTTGGCTGGACATGATACAAATGCAGGTTTTTTCTCACTCAGCAGAGGATACATAGTCTAAAGCTGCTTGTGTTACAGGTCCTTTATACAGGGGTTCCAATGGTGGAAGTAGTCCTCAGGGCCTTGGTGTCCATGGCAGCTACAATCCAGTTATTGCCTTTAGCACACCTCCACATGTGTATTCTTCAATGGACTCTGGCCGTTCAATGGTCTCTTCTGGATCTACCCTTGTCTTACCCTGTCCGAATTTCTCAGGTATGCAGGGACTCCCTTCGGTGGTGGATTCAGTCTCCGGACCATATGAAGGGTAGTCCCTTTCTTCCATCCATGCCCAAAGCCATGGTGACCATGGACACCTCCCAGCTCGAGTGGGGGTGGGGGTGGGGCATTGCTCGGGACGGATGATTCAAGGAATGTGGTTCCTACCAGAGACCAGTTTGCATGTCAGTGTTCTAGAGATGAGGGCGGTGCTTTTAGCATTGCTAGCTCTTCAGGCTCATCTTCCTCTAGGAACAATTGCCATTCAGACTGACAGTATGTCAGTAGTCTGGTATATCAACAAACAGGGGGGAACCAGGTCCTACCCCCTTTGTCGCAAAGCCATGAGAGTGTGGGAATGGGCGATCTCCACTGGTCATTTTCTGGTAACAACGTACATTCCGGGTTGTTCCAACATTCTTGCGGACAGGCTCAGCTTTCTTCTGCCTTACAAGTGGTCTCTGAACCCTTCAGTGGTGGAGCAGATCTTTCTCAGGTGGGGTCATCCTTGCTGCGATCTCTTCACATCTCCTTCCAATGCAAAGTGGAATGAGTTCTTTGCTCTGAACCCCCCCTCGGGGAAGCCCCCAGAGACTCTCTGGTTCATGCTTGGCCATCTGGTCTACTTCATGCCTATCCTCTCCTGCCATTGATTTCCAAGTTTCTTCAGAAAGCTCGCAGACTGAGGTGCACTGTCATCCTCATTGCCTCATTCTGGCCTCGCCAAGTCTGCTTCCCCTCCCTGTGGTCTTGTGCGATTAGTTCCTCCTTGGACTCTGGATCCAATTCCGGATCCCATTTCACATCCCTCAGGGATACCTCCTCCAGATCTGCTCAGTCTGAAGTCCATGGCCTGGCTGCTCCAGTTCCCATGATTGCCAGGACTCCCAGGTTGTCTTCCTCCTTTAAGGAGATTCTGATTGTGGCTCACAAGTCATCCACCAGAAGAGTTTACCTTAGCAAATGGAAGAGGTTTTCTATCTGGTCTTTACAATGGGCCTTAGACCCCTTTACGGCTCCAATTTTGGCTTTTCTGGATTTTTTGGCAGATCTTTTCCAACAGGGCGCTAGTTCATCCACTATAAAAGTACAACTTGCCACTATATTTCTAATTTCCATATCTGTGACCATGTGACTACCTTCGCATCTTCCAAACTCTGCAAGACCTTTCTTAAGGGTACTTTTCTGCTTCACCCTCCAGTGAAAGATCCAACACCTCTGTGGGACCTTACTGTGGTCCTCCAGGGTCTTTTCTCTTCCCCCCTTTGAACCAGCAGCTACAATTGACTTGCAGTATTTATCCTGGAAAACTGCCTTTTTGGTAGCTATCACTTCTGCTAGGAGAGTGTCAGAACTCCAAGCTCTTTCAAACTGCCTTATATGATCTTCCATAAGGATAGGGTCTCCTTACATACAAATCCATCCTTTTTGCCTAAGGTGGTTTCCAAAGCTAACATAAATCACTCTGTCAACCTACCAGTCTTTTTTCCACATTTCCAGAACAAAGCTGGGTGAAGTAGCTTGCAGGATATGGGGTATAGGCCTCCCAGCAGGGAGGAAGAAATGCTGAGTGAAATACCCCTGTAGAGGCAGCGAGTGCCGTAGTGTCCAGATCATCTGTGGTGAGCCTAATAAGGTGCTCAGTCCTTGGTAGAGTTCAGTCCTATTGCAAAGGTGGTCCCTCTATACACACAGTGTGTGTGGTGTTGTCCAGTTATCAGGCCAAAACTGCTAGTTTGGAAGCCTGCCCTACTGGAATGTAGTGCCCAGAGGTGACCTAGAGTAAGCCAGACCGTAGACTCAGGTGGGTCGCTTGCCCCCCACCTCCAATCTCAGAAAATACAAATGCTGGTGAGCAGTATGGCAGTCGCAGAAATCTCAGTAAAATCACTAAACAAGAAGACGAAGACAAGAAACAAGATGACAGAATCTTTTTAGTAGTCCATCAGTTTTATTAGAGCCATCAAAGCGCAGTTCCAGACATGCAGATTTTTGTCTTCTTATGACATCTTCAGTACAGCTTAGGACATTTCCAGAACAAGGAGAATATGAATTGCATTTGTAAGATGTACATAGATAATTATGCTTCTATTTGGACAGGACCAAATCCTTTCGAAAGTCTGACCAGATGTTCATCGTGCATACAGCTGCAGTCATAACAGATGGGTTCTCCTGCCGTCAGGCGGGTCCTCGGACGGACGAATTCCAAAGTCTAGGTCCGGCGTCAGTTGTCGTCGCTTCTTCCCTGACGTCAGTGCGACAGGGGTATAAAAGAACCAGCCAACGCCATTTTCTTCAGTTTTTCTTGCCCCAGATGTCAGGTGCCCCCAGAAGGAAGGCAATACATAAATTTGTGTAATAAAGCAATGCCATATAATCAAAATACACCATGAATGAATACCCCAGTCAGGTTGTACGAGAAGGTGTTAGCCAATAGGCCTGTCCCAAGAGGGGAAGGAGGGAGGGAAACCTGGACTGCAGCTGTATTAGCACTCGAACATCTACATTTATGGTAGGTACAAAACTGTACTATGTTCATTGTGCATACAGCTGCAGTCATAACAGATGGGTAGAATCCCAAAGCTAAAAAGGGGTGGTAGGCACTAGGTGGAACTAGGAGGAGCCAGAATGCCCTGCAAGACTGCAGTGGCAAAGCCTGCTCTAGATTTGGAGTATAATGGAAGGTGGTAGTGCTTGGAGAAGGTATGCACAGAACTCCAAGTGGCTGCTTCCAAAATATCTTTGGTAGGAACTCCTCTGAGGAAAGCTGCAGAGGTAGCCGTGGCCCTTGTGGAGTGAGATCTGATGCCTGTAGGTACAGGTTTGCCATGAAAAAGAATAACAAAAGCGTATGCAGTGGGCTATCCATTTGAGATTGTCTGTTTGGAAATTGGCTTCCCTTGAGCTCCTATAGCATAGGACACAAAGAGCTGTTCTGATTTTCTGAAAGGCTTTGTTCTGTCCAAATAATAACGCAGTTGTCAGTGGATGTCCAAGGAATGTAGTAATCTCTCCCCTTTGTTTTGAGGATTAGGATAAAAGGTAGGTAAGTGTATAGCCTGATTCAAAGCTACCCTGGATACCACTTTAGGCATAAAGGACGGGTTGGTTCGTAAGGAAACTCTGTCCTGATGGAATATGATAAAAGGCTGCACAGCCATGAGAGCTTGTAGTTCCGATACCCTACGAGCTGAGGTAATAGCCAGAAGGAAAGCTGTTTTCCAGGACAAATATTGCAAATCTGTTGAGGCAGCTGGCTCAAAAGGAGGCAAGGTCAGCTTTTCTAGAATGAAATTGAGATCCCAAGCAGGTATTGGTTGTTTTTGGCAGCTTTCTGGTCCAGGGTCTCGCCTGGATGTCTGTTATGCTGCCACATGGTCCTTGTCTCATACCTTCATTTCGATCTACAAGTTGGATATAATTTCCAGAGGTAGGGCTTGTTTTGGCTCTGCCATGCTCTGGAATATCCTTCCATGAGGGTCTCCCAGGTGCTAAGTAGCTGGGGACTCTGTCCCAAAGGTTGATGACCAAATGAAGTCAACTACTTCAGATAAAAAAGTTATGTACCTACCATAACCTTCATCTGTGTAGTTGTACTTCATTTGTCTTCAACCATTCCCCCCCCTCCTTCCCCCTGCCTTGTTAGTATTGTTCTGACCTTGTGCTGAAGAAGTGTACCTTTCATGGCCATTATGTTCCTTGGTTTAGAGTATGACATTTTCTATAGTGGTAAGGCTTTGTTGGGTTGGGTTTTTGTCTTGTTGTGAAAAGCAAACTCTATCTGAAGGGATCTATCTGATCGGGCCTGCTGGATCTAGCTTTGTTTGTGTAACTTGAGCACTAATCCAGGCATTCTCTAAAGTATTCAATTGTATTTATTACTGCTTGGTAGTAACTTGATTAAAGTGTAGCTATCATTCTAAGTCTTTTGGATTAAGCACTTGGGCTTCAGACCAGTTGTTATACATTAGGAAGGTTTGTGGCATGCACTGTGGTGGCAGGACAGGTAGCTTTCATCCTTCTAAGTTGGGAACTGCTGATTGAGAGCCCAGTGTCTGTTATTCTTAAAGTGTATTAGTTCTGGTTTAAGCACTTGGGCTTCAGGCCAGTTATTTTACATTAAGAAGGTTTGTGGTCTGCACTCTTGTGGGAGAAGAGGCTGGACTCTGCCCTTCTGAGCTGGGAATTTCTGGTTAAAGGTTTATAGTGTCTGAATATTTGAACTGTATCTTACTGAAATTGGTACACCCTGTTTGCTGTAGCATAGACTAGATCGAGGCCTGCTGAATCTAGCTTTGTTTATATGCTTGTTGTTTGTTTGATTATTTCCCTGGAACGCTAATTCCACCTAATATGCGGCTTCTCAGCGCTTCTGTGGATCACTAGTGATATCTGCATTGCTTACTGTACTTATTTCCTTGTTTCACTTGAAAGAAAGTTACTGTTTGTCGTTTTGCATTTAAGTTACCTGTAACACATTGCACTTAAGTTACCTGGCACTTGCTCACTAAAGCAATTATATAAGTCAGCACTAAAAATTAAAAGCACTACACCCTCACTCCCCACTGGCCCTGGTTTTCAATTAAGGAATTCCCAATATTATTCTAGCATGTCCAAAGGTGAGTTGTCAATCTCCTCTCCAGTCCAGCTGGTGAATCTGGGAATCTTGAGGCAATGTTACAACTGCCTCATGTACACAGACAACCCTCTCCTCCTCCCAACAAATTCCAACACATGTGAGAGATGCAACCATATAGCCAAACTGGAGGCTAAGCTCTCTCAACTCAGTACTGGCATAACCAGTCAAGAGGAGAAGGAAACCACACTCACTACAATTCCAGTCTCACATAGACCTACCACGACAGCAAACCAAACACATAATCACACAAAAACATACTCGGAGGCTCTAAATAAAGATCTGCGGAAGCAGCAGAGACCTCCAAAGCAGACACCCAAGCAGCCGCTACCCCAAAACAAAACACATGCAACACATATCTCACAAAGCCAGTGTGCCGAACAGTCACAGCCCTTAAGACTAAACAACACACCTGATACACTTGTAATAGGTGACTCTATCGTCAGGCACACTGACGTCCCGCTCACCAGGCTGAACAAGGAGAGGGTCACGGTGAGCAGCCTGTCGGGCGCTAGGATCCGCCACATAACACAAGCACTCGGGTCACTCCAAGGCAAGTACAAACATGACTCAGTCATTGTCCATGCTGGTGAGAATGATCTGAGACGTACCTCCCTGGACTACATGAAAAGAGACATAAAGGAGCTCTCTGAGCATGTAGCCCAGGCTGGTATGACCCTGACCTTGAGTAGCATCTTACCCTCACCAAGAATGATGCCACAGTATGAAGACAAGATGATCAATTTCAACAATTGGCTTAAGTATTGGTGTCATTCAAAGGGGATCCAATGCCTGTCAGCTTGGGATGATATGCTCGACAAGCCACAATGCTTCGCTAGGGACGGCTTGCACCTGTCACCCCTGGGCTTTCGGATATTGGCAAAGGCTCTTGCTACCCCCATAGTGCCTTTTTTAGGCAAGGCTCAAAAGACAAACCCAACTCCATAGGTATCACAAGGGATAAGAAGCTAAGAGTAATGCTACTCAACGCCAGAAGTCTAAACCTCAAGATGCACACACTCAAAACTCTCCTTAGCATGGAGAACATCGATATCTGTGCAGTAACAGAAACCTGGTTCAGGGCTCCCGAGAGCACCCCAGCACTACCAGGTTATACCTCATACCATGCTTTTCTGCCCCAAAACTTGGACCGAACCACGAAAGGAGGGGGAGTATCGATATTCATCAAAGATACCCACACCTCCAGGTTGGTGGCAAAGCATCAGAGACTATCCATGTGCAACTAACAGTGGGTAAAACCGCCTTCCAATTTATAGCCTGCTACAGACCACCCTCCCAAACCCAGGAACCCCACTCGGCCTTCCTGAGAACACTGGAAAATATGAAGGTCTCTCCAAACACCATTATATTGGGCGACTTCAACTACCCAAACATAGACTGGGAGCATTACTCTAGCTCCAACACCCTAGCCCAAAGGTTCCTAGAATTTATAAACTCAAATGCTATGGGACAACTTGTTACTACTCCCACAAGAGGGGAAAACATACTGGACCTGATCATCACCAACATGGGGACTTTATGCTCCAGACCAGAAGTGTATCCCTCACTGGTAAGATCAGACCATAAACTAATCTCACTGGATATTCACATCCCGATCCCACCCCCTGCCCAGAAAACCCCAGTGAAAAACTTCTCTAAAGCAAATTGCACACTCCTCAAAACTGAGGTGGAATCCCTCAAAACCCCCGGGCCTGTGGAAAATACGGCCCAGACCGCAGAATCCTTTATAAACGCATTCTATGAACACCTTCAGGAATGCATGGATCATGTGATCCCAAATAAAACCAAGACCCAATCCTCCAAAGGCAGACATCCTGTCTGGTGGACCCCAGCCATAAACAAACTATACAATAGAAGGAGGAAGCTACTAAATGATAGAGCAAAATCCCAAAAAGGGAAGGCATCACTGATCAGTATTGGCAAAAAACTACGGGCACACATAAAATTGTCTAAGGCCAGCTTCGAGAGAAAAATTGCACAGGACACTAAGGATAATCACAAGGCTTTCTTTAGTTATGTTAGGAACCTGGGTGGTAATTCCCAGATATGCTCAGAATTCATCCAAAATGACAAAAAAATACACCGAACCCACAGACATTGCCAACATCCTGGCTGACAGGTTCAGTGCAACCCCCCCCCACCAAAAGGGCAAATATCTATCCCAGCAGAGTGCTGCCCCCCTGACATCTCAGATGCTCAGGTAAGAGCCGCTTTCTCCAAAGCAAAAAACACAGCATCAATGGGACCAGATGGTGTCCCGGGCTGCGTCCTACATGAACTCCAAGAAGAGCTAAACCCAAACATAAAACTACTGTTCAATCTCAGCCTTACTACAGGATATGTGCCCAAAGAGTGGCATACAGCAACAGTGGTCCCTCTCCATAAAGGTGGTGCCTCAACAGATCCTGGAAACTATCACCCCATAAGCCTGACTAGCTTGGTCTGCAAAGCTATGGAAAGGATCATCATGGACCTCATAAATAAAGATATTGGGGACCTACAAACACTGGATCCTACCCAGTTCGGCTTTGTTAAGGGCAGATCCTGCCTCTTAAACCTGGTTGATTTCTTTGAAACAGTCACCAAGGCCATTGACGAGGGGAAGGTGGTCCACACAGCCTACCTGGACCTCGCAAAAGCCTTCGATACAATACCCCACTCGGGCATTATAGATAAGCTCACCAGCTTAAATATAAACCCCTATGTCACTAGATGGATTGCAAATTGGCTCAAGGACAGAACCCACATGGTTAGAATTGCTGGAGACATGTCAGACTCCAAACCAGTTACAAGTGGTGTCCCACAAGGCTCAGTCCTGGGACCTCTCTTGTTCGGTATATATTTCTCGGAGGTACAGGCCAACACGGAAGGACTGTGGCTGACCAAGTTCGCAGATGACTGCAAACTGGGCGCCATAATAGACTCTCCAGCCGACACAAGCATCCTCCAAAAGGGCCTCATAGAAACAGACAACTGGTGCCAGAGCCATGGCCTCAAGCTAAATGCCAAAAAGTGTGTAGTCATCCCCTTTGGCAAAAACAAAGTGCCCACAAATTACTACATAGGTGGTAATCCATTAAGTACAGAAGAAGTAATTAGGGACCTGGGGACCCAAGTTGATAGCAATATCTCATTTGACAACCACATGGCCAAAGTGGTTAGAAAAACATTTTATATAGCCCACCTAATCATGAAGGGATTCACATCTAGATCAGGGGACGTCATCGTGCCTCTTTACTCATCCCTCATCAGGCCCATAATTGAGTACAATGCCCCTTTTGGGATGTACCTTACCAGACACCTGCAGCAACTGGAAAGACCCCAAAAGCACCTCACCAAGAGGATCAAAGGGCTCAAACAGATGCCATATGCTGCCCGGTTAAAGAAACTCCAGCTCTACTCAGTGGCATACTGCCTGTTCAGAGGCGATCTGTGCCTGACGTATAAAGCCATGTCCAACCCGGAATTAATGGACATGCTGCATCTCAGAAAATCCAAATCCCATCGAGCTACGCTCGAGAGACTTGAACCTCAGCACTGAAATAAATAGGACATGCTGGAGGGACAGATTCATAACCCAGAGGCTCCCTTCACTCTGGAATAAAATCCCAGTCCAGGTTAGGCAGAGTCCCTCATTGACTCTCTTCAAGAGGAATCTTGATGAGTGGATGGGAGATCGTAGATTTACCCCGGGTATCACTTCTGTGTCACTGTTAGACAGAGGCACAGTATACTAACCTCGAAAAAGGGCATAGCAAAATAAATTTAAAATGGGTGGCGAAAGCCAAACACATTCTGGCTAGGCTTATAAATGCCCTAGGGCAGATAGCCTAGTATGAACCTATGAGAAAGGAGACTGGGCATTATGGGTAGAGGGGAAGAGTTGAGAGCTCGGATCAAAGATGTAGTTATGTGGCCGTGTCGAATCCATGTCTGATCCGAAGTCCAAAGGTTGAAGACAAATGAAGTACAACTACTCAGGTGAAACTTTATGGTAAGTACAGAACTTCTTTTTCTCTCCAGTAGGGTACACTGTGGATATATTTCAAACACAAGCACTTTACAAATACCTTTTCAACACAAACATCTGTATAAATTGATGTACACATGACATATAGTTCTAATACATTTGTAATACAAACATCTTACATAAATCAGTTTGATATTCACAATTTACAATATTCCAGCTAGCTGTGCTGGCAGTACCTTCTATTGTCACACTATGAACTTGTTTACCTTTAGATTTTGTGAGCTTGGAATGGGGTGATTAGAGAGGGTTGTGCTTTTTTTGGTGTTTGCTTTCCTGTTTTATTTGCTGCTGCCTGTGGCTTGATGTTTTTCTAGTACTTTTAATGTTTTTTCGTACTGCACTGTACTGCTTTCCTCTAGTTAAATGGATTTATTTCTCTGTGCTTGGTATGAACACTTGGGCAAGTACACTATTCCTAAATCTGGGAATGTTAGCAGCTACTTAAAACTAGACCTTACACAAAATGCAGAAATCTACAGTCAGCACTTGCATCATAAAGTTTCTTTCATTTTTCTTTTTCCAGAGAGCTTCACTTCATTATGTTGACAAACTGTAAAAACTCTTTCTTAATATGTCTATTTCACAAAGTAGTTTATGATCATTGCATTTCAGCTCACAAACTTTCCCCTACTTAATGTGTTTGTGAGGCCTAAAATTAGCCTTATTGCAAAGGAAGTTGTCTTAGTGGTGTAGAGAGTTAAAGTCCTGATTGACTTCTGACCAAGGATCAAATAGTGACTTAAGTGTTGGAGGAGCCTGCTGGGAAGAGTATGAATGAGTGAGTGATTCAAACCTTACTCTTCCAGAGAGGAAAGCAACCAAATCCTTTCATTGCAGGTACACTGTGAAGGATTGGTGCTGTAGCAGGCAGCATCAAGAGCTGTGATGCATATAGCCATCAAACAGGGATTTGTGCGTCTGGAAATGGGCACTTAGGTCAGTGGATCACCATTGTGGAATGTGCAACATGTCAAGTGCCCATGTGAAGGGAAGCTAGAAAATAAAACCCTCCTATTTCCTGCAGGATGATGGTCAAGACACTCTGCTTTCATCCTCCTCCCTCAGTGGCCTAGCATATCTGCAGAAGAAATTGGGGAATGAATGAGCTGATGGAGAAGGGAACTAAGTAGTCAACAAGCAAAAAAGATATGGAAATTTTTACTGTTGAGGGGATTGCTGTACAGTGTCTTTCTCCTTTTTAATTTGAAGTCATCTGCTGCGTTTACTTGGGGTGCGATTTAAAACCAGCAAGCTCTGGGCAGACATTATGAAAAGTCCAAATATAGATGTTCTTCATCTCACATTGCTGCAGTCCTTACACTTGGGTAGTCGCTGTGTCTCGGTGGGCCGAATATCAAGTATTAGGCTGGGACATCAGGACGTCAGGGTACAAATGCGCATGACCCGGCGTATCCTCAGTCTTTTTTTTTTGCATGGTCCGATGCAGCAGAAGCGCGAAGTGCCCGTTCTGAAATTTTTTTAGTTTTTCTTGCCTCAGTGGTTTAAAGTGAATAACTGTATTTCTTGTGGGAAACAGATGCAATAGAGAATTATCATACTTTGTGTATTCCTTGTTTGGGGCCTGGCTAGGTTTCATAAAGCACTAATAAAGCGAGAGGTTTGATTGTGCCAGATTGGTCTTTGGGGAAGCTGTGCAATATAAGCGCCGGCCCGATGCTCCGCGTCGCTTCTTCGAAGAGCGCGCAAGACAAAACAGCTAAACCCAGGCGGGAGACTTTGTTATTGCAGGATGTGGCCTCTCAGGAGGCAGGTCAAGCTGTAGGGGCTTCTCAGGTTACTGGGTGGTTAGGCCCTCTCCTTCTGTTTCCTAAGGCTTCTCCCAGCAGGCCAGCCAGGGCTTCTTCTGTTGTCACCCTCTAGTTCTCTTCAGGATCGGGTGCCAAGCACATGCTTAAAATGGCAGAAGATTTAATTACTTTGATTAGAGGTTTCAGAGACTCTTCATTCCATGAGGGAACATTTTAAGTGAAGGTCAGGACTTCTCTGATTCCAGGGGGAAAAGGCTTAGGAATTTTTTTTTACCCCAGCCAGCATCTTCCTTTGGCTATACCTGTCTTGGATGTTGTGGAAGATGTGTTTGCAGAGGCTTCACTTAATCCTGATTCTTTTTCCTGCTCCTGCAGATAAAGAGGCCAGAGCTTTGGATAGATGGGAAAGAAAGTCTATACTTCTTCCACCTTAGCTATGACAGTTTCACATGTTGAAATATCAAAACTATCTTCTTTCTCAATTGAAGTTTAGTACATTTGATGCTGTACAGGCCTCGTCTAGGGTGGCTGCCACTGGTGAGGGCAGGGTCAGTCCCTTTGTAAAACAGGCCCCCAATGACCTGCCTTTCAGCTGCCAGATCCTTTTGCCTGGCAGCACCCTTCAAGGAAAATTGAGTTTGATTACCCAAGACAGATGGGTATTAAGATCACTGGATGGTGACTCTGGATCTCAAGGAGGCTTACCTTCATGTTATCCAGGCTAAGTTGGTTCTGGCTCCAGTGATAGCTTCTTCAGGCTAAGAGGAAATACATCTCTCCCTTATTTGGACATTGCCTGATCTCTGCCAAGGAAGGGAGGACTTCTTCTCTTCATCATTTTACAATATGTGATAGCAGATGCCTGGGTATTGGGTGAATGAAATAAAGTCCAGTCAGTCTCTCTCAGGACCTCTCAGGACATGTGCTTTGTGGGTGAGAACAGCAATACAGCATCCCACCCCGCTTTTGACCAAACAAAAAAAAAACTTGCTGACTGCAAGGGCAGTCCTTCAAGCCTTAGGGTCATGGCATCTCTTTATTTGTGCCTGCTCAATGCAAAATGCCACTAATTGAGGAAGCAAAATGATCTCAAAAAAAAAATGTATGGACACACAGATCAAGATATGGACACTGTCATTCAGATAATAATACCTTGCATTCAAAAAGATTTTTTGGTGGCTCCAGGAATGTCAAGCAAAAACAAACAGACTCTGGAGAGGCCTGAGTCAGATTCTAATTCTAACGAGAGATGCCTCAGACAAAGCTTGAGCTTATCATCTAAATGTGGGTACAAGACAGACAGCCTGCCAGACTTCAACATCTACATAACATCTACATATCAACTTGAAGGAGAGCAGTCCAATTGCATTGATAGCTTTCAAGATTTACTTTTCCAGCCTTCTTGCTGGTTAACAAACACACACAACAACACTGTGGTACATCAACATATAAGACCTCCACGTAGAGCTCTACTCCTGCTTGGGATCTCAATTTTTTGTGTTGGAAACTCACTTCTTAATTTTCCATAAGGATAGGGTGTCTTTGCGTACTAATCCCCTTCCTGCCTAAAGTGGTTTCTAGTGTGGCTTTAAAAAAAAACCATTCTTTTCATACTTTTACTTTTACCCCCCCCCCCCAAAGGGAAAAGATTTTCACACGGTGGCAACTAAAGATATTTTAGAGGCAGCTACTTGGAGTTCAGTGCATACTTGACTGCAGCAATGTGAGATGAAGAACATAGTACAGTTTGTACCTACCATAAATGTAGATGAGATCCACATTGTTGCAGTCCAAATTACTCCTCCCTCCCTCCTGTAGTAGAGGCGGGTTGTGTGTTTTGGTTTGTTTTGTATATTGTGAATATTGTATATGTACATATGGTTAGGTACAAAACTGTACTTTACTGTTGGTAATTACTGACTCTTTTAACACATAATTTTATTTTTACTTGTCATCAGGATTCTTTGTATTTTTTGCATGTTAAATGAACTTTTAGTTACTGCCTTAAATATTTTTTTACTCCTGCAATATCCTGTTTGTGTACTGCTATTTACATGAAAGAACTGAAACTTTTGCATTGTTTATCCACATAGATTAGTAAATTACAGGATTGTTTTTGAGTGAGTTTTATTTTTTGTTTTGTTTTTTGCATCTTGGTAACTACTCTGGTTTTGGTTTGATTTGATGTTTACTAGGTATTAGGCTGAAGGATTAAAAAAAAGACAATGAAGACCCTGTGGAACCCACTGGTCTTCATTTCAACATTTGTTCCACACTTTGCCTTCCATCATCCTTGTATTTTGACACATGAAAAACATTTTCTTTCAGAATGGAATGATCTCCCCTTCCAGAAAGGTTCTTGTTTCCTTTATATTACTGGGTCCTGCTGTCTGTCTCACTCTGTGTCTGTGCGAGTGCGCCTGCCTGACTGTGTGAGCGTGCGTGGGTGCGCCTGGCTGTGTGCATGTCTGCCTGTATCTCTCTCTCTCTCTCTGTGTCTCTCTCTTTGTGTGCATCTGTCTGTGTCTGTCTGTTGCTTTTGTTTGCAGAGAAAGTCTGACTGGGCATATGTCCCATTTTCAGTGGAGACCCAGGGAGATGATATTCTTCATTCTACAGAATGAGTAGAAGGCAGTTGTACAAGATTTACGTAATAAATGTACATGCATAGAATAGTAATGATATGATAGTTAATCAGAACAGAAATACAGTAAAATATTCGTTAATATCAAACATGAGAGTAGTTATTTTCAGTAGGCATTAGCTATAAATAGATGTTAAGTAGGAGACAATAAAATAATTAATTGTAGGATGAAGATCCTACAAATTAAGGAGTATTGAGGGGGTCCATGTAAAAGGGAGATGGAGATAGTGGAGAGGAGTGGATGATAGATTGTGAAGTAGTAGCCATTTACATAAGAGTGGTGAGAATTGGTAATAGTTTGGAGATTATCCAGGAACATGGCATGTACAGATGTTTCCACTTTTATTTTAAAAGTAAAACTGAAAATAAAGTTGCCTGTAAAGTAGAAAGTTCAAGCTGCAAGACACACGGAATGAAGCCATGAGTGTGTGGCCCAGATGACCCTTCTCCATGTAGTGGCCCTGAGTGTTAAAAGGCTTGGTGAGGGTAGGAGGACACTTGAGGGCATTGCCTGCATTCCCCTTTCAGAGGGGCAAAGGAAGGGTATCTGCGCTTTGGGTACACGCTTCATATTAAACTCCACAGCGGTGACCAGAGAGTACATGGAACAAATAGCTGAGGAGGTATAGAAAGCTTGCTGAGGTGTCATCTCCTGTTGAAGTGGAAAATACGCTCTTGATAAGGCCCGTTGCTTGCTAAACCTTAAGGAATGTAATGGGAATGCATAGTGGAAGGACAGTGTGGGGCTTAACGTGAAACACTTTCTCCTAAAGTAGAATGACATCATCACTCCTACTGCTTGCCCATCTTGGCTACGAGGAGCAAATGGACTGTATGGCTGCCTGCTTCTGAAGGAATGAATAAGCTAGTTGGGGTGCCGAAGGAGGCTAAGTGATCACCACAGATTGGGAGCTGGGGCTTGAAGTATGCTTCCAACATCACAAGGAAGGTAAATTAAGTCTTCTTAAAACAGAAATAAAAGTGACTGTTTAAGTGAGTCATTGGTCTATTTTTTAGCTGCTGTTCCAGTGCATTTGCTGTCATTATCTTTTGAAGTTTTGAAAGTTAAGATTTCTGCATTAAAAATGCCCCTTTTCATATTTACGTATGCAAGCTGCAAAACATTCACGTCCCAAAAAGCAGTTAAAGTATTCATGGGGTGTTCCACAAAATCACAGGCCTAAACCTAGTTAACAGGAATTGAGTAGAATGAGACTTGTATGGGTAAATTGCCGAAAGGACTTGAGCTGAAGGGGAGATATAATTGTTAGGTTGATTTTTGGAGTTTATTGAATTTGGTTAATTCTGTCTGGTTTTAGTATTCTTTTGGAATACAAGGACATAACCACAAAAAGTGCAAGTATATTTGGTTATAACTTTTGAGGAAAAGTTTGGAATTGACTGTTTTGCAGTGCATAACCTTGGAAGTGGTATTGCGGGTAGATAAATTTGTTAAAATGTCTGATGAAAAGTAAAACTAAGTGGCATAAAAGGTTTGCATTCTTTATGTATTATAGACAAATAGGGGAAAATAAGACTAGAAAGCAGAACATCTATGGATATGTATCTAAAGACAAGGTATAGCAAGTGAAGCCCAAATCCTTGAGTAGGAGGTGCTATAACATTGATAAAGATTCTAAAAATAGTCCAGATTAGGTTTCTTTCATTTTAACCATCAAGACAAATGGCAATTTTGTATTGTTCTCCAGTATCTTTGTCATCATGCTACAAACTGTCTGTTAAAAATCTTATGAAAGGTCTTCAAATGGAGACAAGTGCAATGTATTGCGAGTCTCCTACTGTGTTGATCTGCATGAAAAAATAAAAGTATCTCTAATGTTTAAGTAAAGTAACTATATATCTGGTCTAGGAAGAGCTAACATTTGTGCTGATGTGAATGTTGGATGAAACAATAGAAGTAGCTCCTTCAGGAAAAATATTCCTCAGTTTTGCAGTGGTTTTATATAGCCCACAAACCATTTCTGAAGCACTGTCCCATGTGTTCAGCAAACCCCATCACCCTTAATTTTTTTCGCCATGATTATGTTTCAAAATAGTAAAACTGCAACTCTGACTTCCTTTTGCAGCTTTCATTATGGCAGCATGAGCATCTTTTTTGGCATTTCTTCTTGAAAGGTCACGGTGGCTGTTGCATTTGTCAGATCTTATCTTATCCTACCATTTCTACATTGAAGTTGTTCTCTTGATAGCTGCTTGTTGAAATCCCTACAGAGATAGATCAAGATGCCGCACTTTGTCACAAAGCATGTGAATTTTAGTCATAATAAGTTATCAATTGAGCTTTTTCTGCTTTTAGTACAATTTGCAGTGAAGCCAACCATTTATATGAGAGTTTACACTTTCTGTCATGGGTCGTTACACCAAATCCAGGGAAGAAACACTAACCTGCTAAAGGACTAACAGAGTAATACATTGAGGTCTGTCACCATGATCTTGAATGTGAAACACGTTTGTGGTTCCATAGTTTAACTCCTCCATATAATATACAACAGGAGTTTGTCACAGGAATTCCTGTGCAGCATTTAAAAGAACACCATGGTTAATCAGTTGAATCATCTGCTTTGGCATGTAATAGATGGGGGAAACTAGCTCATGGAATGAAGATCTAACATCCCGTAGTTATATACTGACCACGATCTCTGGTTCTCATGCTTTAAAATATTGTCCTAGGTTCGTAGTTTTTTGTTTGCGCTTGTGATGCAGCTTAACTGAGTTTTCATTTGCCAAATTCCTCTTTTCCTCTCCCATTCGATACATTTTTCCTATAAGTATTTTTTACTCCTTTTCACCAATCTTAACAGCTTTCTTACCTTTTACTGTATATTTATTCTCATAGGTAGGTAGTAGGCTATTTGCCCTAGGGCCTATATAAGCCTAGCCAAATGGTACTCCGGCTTTTGCCACCCGAGAAAATTATTTTCCTGTGCCCCTGTCAAGCAGAGCCACAGAGGTGATCCCCGGGATGAATTTTCCTATCTCCCATCCAATCATCAAGATTTTTCTTGAGTGCTAATGAGGCGTTTTGTTTGATATAGATAGGTAGTTTGTTCCAGAGTATGGGAAGCCTCTGAGATAGGAATCTATCCCTTCAGCATGTTCTGTTTATTGTAGATACAAGGTTTAGGTCCCTAGAGCGTGTAGCTCAGAGAGATTGGGATTTCTTCATGTGGAGCATGTCCAACAGCTCTGGGTTTGACATAGCTTTGTATGTTAGGCAGGGATCGCCTCTGAGTAGGCATAATGGATAAGGTGTTCACCTTACAAACAGAAGGTGCAGGGTTTGATTCTCACATGGGGTAATTGGCTAGGCTTAAAATGGCCCACAAGGGCAGTTAGCCTAGTACTAACCTATGACTCAATATAGTTTGATTACCTATGAATCAGTAGGCGATATGCAACAGAGTAAAGCTGGAGTTTTTTGAGACGGTCTGCATAGGGCATCTGTTTGAGGCCGGTAATCCTCTTTTTGAGGTATTTCTGTGGTCTTTCCAGTTGTTGTTGATGTCTTGTGAGGTACATATCAAAAGGGGCGTTGTACTCTATAATGGGTCTAATGAGTGATGAGTAGAGGGGAACAATGACCTCTCTTTTCCTGGATGAGAAACCTTTTGTGATGAGGTGTGCCACGTAGAAGGATTTCCTGACTACTGTGGCGATGTGATTATCAAAGGAGAGACTACTGTCCACCTGTGTCCCAATGTCTCTTATCACACTTTCGGTGTTAAGTAGACTACCGCTTATGTGGTAGTTCATGGGTACAGAGTTTTTACCAAAAGGGATGACAATGCACTTTTTGGCAATGAGCTTGAGGCCCTGGCTTTGACACCGGGCATCTGTCTCAGTGATGCCCTTTTGTAAGATGTCCACATCGTTAGGAGATTTGATTATGACTCCTAGTTTTCAGTCATCTGTGAACTTCGTTAGCCAAAGACCTTCTGTGTTGGCCTGTACTTCAGAGAAGTAGATACCAAACAGGAGAGGACCTAGGACTGAACCCTGTGGTACTCCACTTGTCACTGGTCTGAAGTTGGATTTAGTCTGCTACTTTCACAGTGTGGGTTCGATCAGTGAGCCAGTTGACAACCCATCTTATGACATAGGGATTTATACCTAATTTAGTGAGTTTGTCTATAATTCCAGAGTGGGGGATGGTGTTGATAGCCTTGGCGAGATCTAGATAAGGCTGTGTGTACCACCTTACCTTCATCTACGGCTTTGGTGACCGTTTCAAAGAAGTCTGTCAGGTTTAGGAGACATGATCTGCCTTTTACAAACCTGAACTGGATAGGGTCCAGAGTTTGGAGATTACCAGTGTCATTGTTTAAAAGTTCCATGATGATACGCTCCATAGCCTTGCAGACCAGGCTCGTCAGACTAATGAGGTGGTAGTTCCCGGGGTCCGTGGTGGCTCCCCCTTTGTGGAGTGGGATAACTGTGTTGCTGTGTGCCATTCAGTGGGCACAAAGCCTGATGTGAGGCCATGATTAAACATGGTACTGAGGTGGGGTGCCAGTTCGTTCTGTAGTTCATGTAGAATGCAGCCTGGGATGTTGTCAGGTCTCGTGGATGCTGTGTTCTTGGCTTTGAAGAGAGTGTTTTTTACCTGTGCAGCCGTGATTACAGGTACTTTGCAGTCTTCCGGCATAGAGATCGGCCCTTTAGGGGATGAGAGAGGGGGTAAAGTTAGCACTGAACTTATCTGCCAGGATGTTGGCAATATCAGTTGCTTCTGTATATTTAGTGCCATTGTGTTGTAACTCAGAGCAGATCTAAGTGTTGCCATTGAGATTCTTGACATAGCTATAGAATGCTTTGTGGTTGTCTTTAGAATCGGTGATAACTTTGTTTTTGTAACTAGCTTTGGAGGATTTTATGAGGGATCTCAGCTTCTTACTGAGGCTGACAATGGAGTTCCTCCAGTCATGGGATTTTACTCTTTTTTTGCAACAGTTTCTTTCTTCTGTTGTAGAGTTTGTTTATAGCAGGGAACCACCAGATTGGCTTTCCTTTTTTGGAGTATAGCATCTTGGTTCTATTAGGGATTGCACGATCCATGCACTCATCCTCCTTTTCCATTTTTTTTTTACCTTTTCCCTCAAGCTTACCTTATTACCTCCCTTCACTGTATTTGTACTTTTTCTCCACTTGAAGAAATTCTTACTCCTCTGCCTTGTTGTGTATCTACATTTAATGCTTTTCTGAACTGAGGCAGCACTGTATTAGTAACTTATGTATTTTTCACTTGTCCTTTTCTTGTGAAATTGTTATAGGAAAAACCTAAAAGGGTAATTGATGTTTGTGAACTAATTTTTTTCTGAATCTGCATCCATCATTTCCAAATTTTTGTGTTTTTCTCTTGTATTTCTATGCAAATTAGTTTACTGTTTTTTTTTCCACCTTACAATCTGTACTGCACTATCCCCTGGTTTGTAGAGTTTTAATTTGAGTGTTATGTGTCATGATGTATTCCAGTATTTTTCATGTAGACTATTATTTTTTGTAGCTTACCTTTTAAATGTGATCTGTCTAGCTTGAAGTACTTTATCAAAACACTAATAACAATAAGTCCTGACTTTGTTTTCTGTTTTGCTAAATTATGATCCAGTGTTAAGTATTCATGAAGATAGGTTAAATGTCTGGATTTGCCAAGGGATTCTCCATTTTTCCCAGCAGTGTATATTTCTTGGCTTTTCTTGTAATATCTTGACACTTATCCACTTACCATTCCCTTCTTGCTTTAGTCTGAGTCTGTCTTAATGTGAAGCTTTAGTCTCCTGTTAAGATTTGATACCACGTGAGGATTGGCCCTTTTTGCCCATTGTATGCAAAACGTTTTAGTTGTATTTTGATGTACTCTGGTGAACAGTGCTAGTTGGATCTGCTTTTATCCCTCACTTCATATTTGATTATCAGATGTTGAGGATTTTAGTATACTAGTCTATTATGCTGTTCAGAATGCTTTATTGGATTGCTTAAGTAGGATTAATGTGCTAGGAATGTATCACTTTTTGACGCAGCATGGAGAGTGTAGTATGAGGTTAGCATGAATACATTTGTTTTTGAAATCATGTACAGATATGAATGCTGTTGATACATAGCCTGTTCTCTTATGTAGTCTTTTGTTTACATCTTTTTGATTTTATTTTTTTCTGCAGTGAATATTTTCTAAGGAGAAAACAATGTATGCCTCTGTTCTATATCATAAAGATAGTGGGTCTGCCCTGCTGGGGGCTAGCATTAACACGCAATTTATCACATGAAATGTGCAATCGTTAGAACCTCATCCTTTCATATTGAGTTGTTTATGGTGTGTGCTGTCATTTAGCAGCAATTTATGTATTTGCCATTTATTGAGCGGGAATGTCCGACTGAGCAAAAGCCTTTTTCAGTGGCGGCCCGTGGCGAAAAGCTCCACAAGAGTACAGATAACTAGTAACAGACAAGCAGCAATCTAAGGAGTACATAAAAGTGAATATAATATAGTACGTTAAGAGTACAAGCTTGCTTGAAGCAGCAGAAAAACTATTTACACTTTTCAGCATGGGTACAAAGAGAAGATGCTGTGACCATGATCAGTTGAGGATTTCTATGTTAGAGCAGTTGCCCAAACAGGGGATCAGTTGTTTACAAGTTGCACAGTAGAGAGTTTGTGTAAAAGAATTGAACAATTTACAATGTACAGCATCAGTACAGTGTAGGTATGCAGTGACTGTGATGCTAGGCTGAGGCAGAAAATCATTAATTTACAGGTCACTGTCAAAATCCCAATGGAGTCAGTGAGCTAGGAGGGATGTCAGAAATAGGAAGGGAGGAAGAGAAGTTAAGACAGCGTGGGAGTTATAAGATGGGGAAGTGAGAGAAGTGGAGCAGGAGGAAGAAGTTAGGAGGATGCAAGGAGTCAAGCAGCTTAGAAAATATAGAGAATAGTCCAGTAGAAGTGGTGGGTAGGGTTGATGGAGTGAGTGGTCAATGTGGGCGTATTTAGGAGGGGGGTTTGGAGTTGGTTTTTGCAGTTACAAGTCAAGGTATTAAGTAGGTATTGTTTGAGAGCTTTTTTTGAATTTGTGTAGTGGTTATTTTTATGACGTGTAGGGGAATCTTGTTTTAATTTTGGGCAGATGAGTAGCTGTATAGGTTTTGGCCAGTGTGTTTTTTGGGGGTGTGGGGAGGCTTAAAAAATTCAAGGTGTTCGATTTAGATCTCGTGAGGATTCTAGCCGGAGTATACAGAAAGACTAGAGAGGAGATGCCAGGGCAGGCAGGGGGCTTGTAGAGGACTGAATGAATAATATATAGTTGAGAGAGTTGTAGTTGATGGGGGAACTCAAGCCAGTGTAAAGCAGAGAGTGAAAGACAGTGATGTGAGTTTTTGTGGACTGGTTAGCAGCAAACCGGGCAACTTTGTTGTATGTGCTTTTGAGTTTGCCTCGTAGGGTGGTCTCTGTATTAGTTGGGATTTGTGAACCGTAGAGGAGACGAGAGAAAGGCATGAGCTAGTAAGACTCTATAGAGTCTTCGGTAAAGAACTTTTTATTTCTGTAGAGTAACCCTAGTTTTTGGTAGGTTTTCTTTATGCAAAGGTGGACTTAGAAGTCATATCTGAGTTGGTCATCAGTGATGGCCCCTAGGAGATTTGTGTGGGGTTCTTTGTTGATAAACTGTGTTAAGTGAAGTGATAGAGAAGGTAGGTTTAAGGAAGGAGGGAGTTTAGGGAGAAATAGCAGAAGTTTGGTCTTTTTGGAATTTAGAAAGAGTTGGTTGTAAGTGAGCCATTTTCCGATGAAATTTTGAGTGAGAGTGTTCAGGTCTGAGAGGATATTGGCAGTAGAGATGATTGTGGAATCGTCTGCATATTGTATGAGTACAGGGAGGACATGATTTAGAGAGGTGGTTTTGTGTAGATGTTGAATAGCAAAGAACCGAGGATAGACCCTTGTGGGACTCCCATCTGGATGGGCAGGAAGGAAGATAGTGGGGAGAGCCGTTTTACTGATTGTTGCCGGTTGGAGAGTTAGTTGGAGAACAAGGAGATGGTCAGAGTGGGATTTGAGGTGTGAAAGTTTGGAGAGGAGGCTAGGGTGAGAGACAGTGACAAGAGGCTTTAGAGAGATCGAGGAAGAGGTAGGAGACTAGTTTGTTGTTTCTGGCAAGGGAGATGGTGTGAGAAAGAGATTAGGGCTGTACTGATGCTGCGGGTAAGGGTAAGGAGGTTTTCAAGGAGCAGATAGTACAAAATTTGCTTGTGAACACATTTCTAGTATTTTTGACAGATGGGAATACTATAGCTATGGTGCGGTAGTTAGAGAAGTCAGCGGAGTTACCTCCTTTATGGTTAGTATAGTAAAGAATTGTTTCCATAGTAAGAAGACCGTGGATTCAGATGAAGTGTGGTTGACTGACTAGCATGGAAATGAAGTGGGCTATGGTGTTTGCAGCTAGTCTGCGAATGAATGGAGGTAGATTGTCTACAGAAGGAGAGCAAGGCTTGAACTTATGGAAGAGATATTTAATGTAGCTTGTAAGTACAAGTTTACGTGAAAAGGAGTTTAGGATAAAACTGGGGGTGGTTTTGGGAAGTTAGAAAAGTTAGAGGTTGGGATTAGTTTACTGATGGTATCAATAAAGTAGGAGTTAGGTAAGGTGGCTCAGGCTCATTCAAGGGGAGTGTTGTTTGGACAGTGATTGAATATTGGGGTTACCTGGGTGGAGGATTTGATTGATAGGGTTCCAGAATTTTTTTGGGGTTGTTGTGATTAGTTGCTTGTGGTTTTAGGTAAAAAATTTTTCCTGTCAATGTTGACATGTTTTTTGGAGAGGTTATGAAGTTCTTTGTAGGTTTGGAGGTGAATGGGGGTTTTGGTCTTGGTCCAGAGTTTCCAGGCTTTATCTCTTTTTTTGTTCATGAGTGTTCGTGTAGACTGGGGTAGCCAAGGGGGAGTAGAGGTATTCAACTCTTGCTTTTCAGAGTGGGGTGAGCCAAGTTCAGTATGTTCAGAAATACAGAAATAATTTGAGAACCACTTCATCTAGGAGAAGGTTAGATAGGAAAGACCAGTAAATAATGAAGAGCATGTTATTGAATACTTCTGGGAGAAGATTAGAGAGGTTTTGACGTTCTTTGCTTTTTTGTGGTCTTTGGTGGGGTGGGGGATCTTTGTATGCAAATTGGGGAGTGGTCACTTATGGAGTTGGATAAGGTTTCTAGGTAGAGGTTAGGATTGCAGACTAGTAGCCAGTCAGTCTTAGAGGAGGAGTTGGTTGGCTTGTTAAAGTGTGTGGGCATAGCGATATGTTGAGTAAAGCCATGTAGAATTATGAAAAAGGGTGATTTGAAGGATCGAGTCAGTTAATGTTAACCAACAAAACCACTCTCTTAGGCAGTGTTATATTATGTGAATGCCATGCAAGGGTTTGTTCTATTAATGGAATGTTGTTAGAGTTTTATGGTCACTGAGCTTACAGTTTGCTGTTAGAAGTTCAACTGAGTGGAGAGAAAGGGGTGGATTTGATGCAGGGGGCAGATTTAGGTGGTCAGCATACAGAATGGCAGTGCCTCCACCTTTTGTATTTAATTAGTCCAGGCGAAGGATGTTGTATCCAGAAGGGAGGAATTCTTTGTAATGGATGTGGGGTTTGAGCCAGTTTTCAATTAGTGATTATATCAGCAGATTAGAGGGCGATCCAAGCATGAAATTCACGTATTTTGTTCATAATGCTGGGTATATTGAGAGAGAAAAGGTGTGGGTATTTTGTTGGGAGAGTTTGGGTGATAGGATGTCGGCTTTGTACTAGTAGTCCTATTGGAGGGGGTAGACATTGTTGCTGGATTGGGGTGTATGTTACCAGACAGGAGAAGGGTATTATAGGGATAGAGTAGAGTTTGGGACGTTGGGTGAGGGAAGTGATGTTTATGCTTTGAATTTTTGGGATTGGTTGTGCAAGAGAATATTTTAGTCTTGTGAAGGAGTGTGTTGGGAAGAGGGAAGCATGGAGAAATAGTGGTGGGTTGCATTTTGAGAGGTGTTGTGTGGAGGTTGGTGGAAGGTGAAGAGTTTAAATTTGTGTGTGGTAGGAAGAGAGGTTGGATAGGAGAAGGGGGGGTGAATAAGAGGGTAGGAAGCTTATTGAAGTTTAGAGACGTAGTATGGAAGAGAGGGTGTTGTACTGAGTGAACAAAGTGGAGAGTTAGAGTAGAGAAGTAGGATTGTTAAGATGCTTTAGCTGGAGGGATGTAAGGTTGTGAGAGCTGTTCTGAAGACTGGAGATGGTATTAAGAAGATGGTGCATTGTAAGGGAAGGGGGAGTGGATAGGTGGTGAAGGATGAGTAGAGAAGAGTGATGGGATGAAGGGTATAGGTGAGGTAATGGAATGTTTAAGAGTAAAGTAATAGAGTGGGGAGGAGTATGTGGTTGTTGGAGGGGAGTTGAATAGAAGGGGGTTAAGTTTCAGTTGCTGTAAAGAGTGAAGGAAAGAGGTTGGGGAGTGATAAGGTGAAGAGAGTGGGAGGTATGGTAAAGGGGAATTAGTTTGGAAGGGGGTGAGTTGTCGTAGGAGGTGGGAATGGAAAAGGTGGGAGTGTCATTTGTTCTGCAAGGTAGGGGAGGTGCTTAGGTGGGTGTGGAATTTTGGTTAGCTGTAAATGCAATGTATTTGGGGGTGGGTGGTAATGGGGGTGAGGTGGGTGAGTGAAGTGAATCCAAGCAGAGCGGGTTGAGCCCAACCTCTAGAGGGTCATCAGCTCAAAAAAATGATCCATACACTCCGCACCAGGGAAGGTATGTAGGCTATATGCAATGTTGTAGGGTATTGCTAGAGTAGATATCCATAATTGTAATGTTTCTACTTGTACACATGTTTTAGTTAAAGCTAAGTAATGCCTGTGTAGTCATTGGTGATTCAGGCTGGAGAATTGTGTAGATGTCAAAAGAGGAGTCCTAATGGTCCCTGGTTATTTGTAAACTACAATCTATAAGGAGTAGTTCAGTGCTTGCTTAGTTAGTGTTTTGGTTGCTCAGGCAAATGGTCATCACTGACTACAGTGCTGTTAAGTTGAATATCAGGGTCTATATCAGAACATTGAAGTATTAAAACTTTGAATGTTCTGATATCGAACACTGTTCGCCGAACGCTAAGAATAGCGAAGCTGCAGAACAGCGAATTCTTTCCTCTGGAAATAATTCTATTGTCTCTTTCTGTGGCTTCGCTATTCTTAGCGCTGTGGTGGAAAGTTACGGGTTGAGTTCAGGTAAGTGTGCGATTGTACGTTAGGTTGGGGCGGTTTAAGTGAGTTAGGGTTAAGGTGCGGGTTAGGTGAATGTGCGATAGTGACGGACCTTAGGGTTAGGGTTTGAGCTTAAGGTAAGTGGGTAGATAGTAGTGTATGTTTAGTTTAGTGTAGCGTTAGATGTAGGAATTTGTGTATGTGTGTGGTTGCTGTTTGTTTGATGTGCTTGTGTTGTATGTATGTGTTTTGGAGCAGCAAATTGTTTCCATGGGAAAAAAAATTCGCTGCTCTGAATGTTTGATATTTTTATCTTTAGATGTTTTGGGGCTGATGAAATAGCATTTGCTATTTTCATCTTTCGATAACATGATATAAACGCGAATATCAGGCAGTAGAGAAATTTGTTGAAAAAGGGAGTGGGGCCAGAGAAGATTAATACAAGGTTAGAGGCTCCTTTTACAAGTGTCCCTTGCGGCGTGCTCGCCAACAGCTGATAGAAAATGTAGTGCTGTGCTATGTGTAGTAGTAGTGTTTAACACAGATGTCTGATGTTTAGAACAGTTTAGATGTTTTGAAAATACCACTGATTGTCAGTCATTCAGTTCTAAGCAGTTGCAGTTTGTTTTTTCCTAGGCCATGCTAATGAGGGAAGCATGAAATGTGCGATATTTACCATGCATTATATCCTACTGCAGTTTGATAACTGTCTGTCGTTTTTCTTTTTTTGCATGATTGTACAGATTTCACCATGATGGCACAGAATGCAGTTAACATGCTTAAAATACAGGTCTGTATTTGTATAAATTGGTAGTATTGCCAGTTGGAGGTTTGCTACTTAAACTACTCTGCAGTTAAAAGTGCATTACTTCCCCATACAGTCACCAAGCTCTTAAGTTCTGCTTATTTTAGCAGACCGTAAAGACCACTTTAGGGTTTTAAGGGGCTCTGTTTCCATTAAGGTATGTAAGGCTTCAGAAGGCCTGGGCTCTGCCCTCCAAATTCATGGCTTTGCTGGATGTATCAGTAACTCCGTATTAAGCAGGTTATATTTTTTCAGTCCATTAGTATCCAGGAACAGCTCTTAGTTTTGCATTAGCATCTTTGAAACCTGCCCCCCCCCCCCCCCCAAAAAAAAAAAAAAAAAAAAAAAAAAAAACAGCTGCGCACAAAAATCTCCTTGCCACTTGGCTTTCTTCTGCATATACCTTTATTACATATGAAGATCAAGTAACCTTCAGTAGCAGCTTGTATAATGGCTTAGTCTGACTTTGGATATGTTCAGCAGTGCTGGGGATCTGTTTCTGGCAGTGATGTTAGTTAGACTAATTTACCTTGTGTTATGACAGAGCAGCAGGATAAATGTTTCTAGTCTTTGACAAGTGAAATTGAGCCTGTGATGAGTGGAATCTCTGTAGTTAAGGAGACACATTGGAATTTTTATATAAATAAAATGGGGTCTGTACTGAGGGGTTGAGTTGCAGCACATTTCTGTGAGCAGAACATCTAACAACTAGCGTGACTTGTTGTCTGCACCATTAAAATAAGCCATTATTGCATACTAAATTGTCCCCCACTTATTAAAATGGATAGTAAATGGAGAACACAAATTAGCGTGTCCCGTGAAATAAAAATCCTTCCTAGCCTACCCTGCCTGCACTTATAACAGCTGTGTTGCTGATACTCACTTATTGTGAGTGCCCACTACGATTAAATACAAAACCAGGAAAAATAACTAAAAACCATTGTGCCACCTTAAACCTCCTAACAATGTGTTAGTATCCCAGTAAACAGAAGAGATGAATGAAAAAGGTTTTTGAGGCATGACAGATGATAGAAATTGAAATCCTCAGACTCTACCACAAGAAAAACCCATACCCAAAGCAAATAATCCCCATTTACACACAGTCTTGCTAAAGCACAGAAATAAGAACAACCAAATACGTGGATAATACTGCCAACTGCAACCCAGAAAAAACTTCAAAGCAGTATTCACGATGAACAAAGCCAAGTCCACCAAATAAAACTATACTTTATTGACAAATTAAAAGACAAACCACGTGTACATCAACCATGAACGCCTTCACAAACCATTCATAAGCGTTTTCGTCATACTGTTGACTTCATCAGATGACCAGCATGAATTAATTCAGCTAATTTATACTACAAATCCTTTATAATCTACAATGAAATTCCATCATTCATTAAATAATTATCAAACTATAAAAAGGCTAAAATACCATAATACATTCACACTCATAATTAAAGAAATAAAATTAATCCTTTATACAGTTATGAGTGTGAATGTATTATGGTATTTTAGCCTTTTTATAGTTTGATAATTATTTAATGAATGATGGAATTTCATTGGTAGATTAGAAAGGATTTGTAGTATAAATTAGCTGAATTAATTCATGCTGGTCATCTGATGAAGTCAATAGTATGACGAAAACGCTTATGAATGGTTTGTGCTCATGGTTGATGTACACGTGGTTTGTCTTTTAATTTGTCAATAAAATATCGTTTTATTTGGTGGACTTGGTGGACTTGGCTTTGTTCATCGTGAATACTGCTTTAAAGCACAGAAATACATACTATACTCCTGGGCCAAAACTGTCATCCCATAGAATGTCCCTTTTCACAGGGCACGAACTAAATATACTGCTTGCTGTGCATTTTGGTTCAGTACGGAGATTAGTCTATGTGGATTCTGTTCTGTCTCTCTGCACTCCTGGTTTTTTGTACTGTTGTTTTTGTATTTTTATACAGGAGTTCTCACATTTGGGTAGCGTTTTTTGATTTATTAAATATATAAACGTTCCTTAATATTAATCATTTTGAAATACAAGAAGCATTTATAGTAGTCTAAAAAGCTCTGTGTCTTCATTGACCTATACTTTTGATTTTTATATAATATGTGTAATTTGCTAGGACTGTTACGTAAGTGTACCTTATGGCTAATACACAACATAAAACAGTAAACAAATGGTAATGGATGATGTAAACATTGAGTAAGTACGGAGTCCTTCATATATCACAAAGTAAACTGAGACTACTAAAAGGTGTAGTTTTAACCACCAGAGCCACATCTGATATCCACAGAAACAGTACCATATTTCTGATTCAGTACTGTGCAATCATAACATTTATTTCAGCTAGTAAACCTGCTGCCTTAAGTGATCAGTTCAGGCCTATCTCACTAGATGCAGACACTAAAGGTGGATGTCTCCCTATATGTGTATATATATGTATGTATATATATGTATGTATATGTATATATATATATATATATATATATATATATATAAAATTTATGTATGTGTGTGTGTATGTATATATAAAATTTATGTATGTGTGTGTATGTGTGTATATATATATATATATATATATATATATATATATATATGTGTGTGTGTATGTATGTATAGGTTCATAGGTTCGTACTAGGCTATCTGCCCTAGGGTATTTATAAGCCTAGCCAGAGTGTGTGTGGCTTTCACCACCCCTTAGGATGAGAATACTACGCCCTTTTTAGTGTTTAGTTTACTGTGCCTCTGTCTAGTAGTGACACAGAGATGACCCCCGGGGTAAACCTATGATCTCCCATCCATTCGTCAAGGTTTCTCTTGAATAGAGTTAGTGAGGGGCTCTGCCTAACATGGATTGGGATTCTGTTCCAGAGTGTAGGGAGCCTCTGGGTTATGAATCTGTCCCTCCAGCACGTCCAATTTATTTCTGTGTTGAGGTTTAAGTCTCTTGTTCTCGTGGCTCTGATGGATTTGGATTTTCTGAGGTGGAGCATGTCCATTAATTCCGGATTGGACATGGCCTTGTACGTCATGCACAGATCACCTCTGAGTAGGCGGTATGCGACTGAATAGAGCTGGAGTTTTTTCAGTCGGGCAGCATATGACATGTGTTTAAGACCCTTTATTCTCTTGGTGAGGAACTTTTGGGGTCTTTCCAACTGCTGCAGGTGCCGGGTAAGATACATCCCAAATGGGGCATTGTACTCAATCATTGGCCTGATAAGAGAAGAGTACAGGGGCACAATGACCTCTCCTGATCTAGATGTGAAACCCTTCATGATAAGGTGGGCAATATAGAAGGTCTTCCTAACCACTTTGGCAATGTGAGTGTCAAATGAGAGGTTACTGTCGACCTGGGTCCCTTGGTCCCTGATTACCTCTTCCGTACTTAGTGGATTACCACCTATGTGGTAATTTGTGGGTACCTTGTTTTTCCCAAAGGGTATGACTATATTTTTTGGCGTTCAGCTTAAGGCCATGGCTCTGGCACCAATTATCCGTTTCTATGAGGCCTCTCTGAAGGATGTTTGTGTCCACTGGAGTATCAATTATGGCGCCCAGTTTGCAGTCATCTGCGAACTTAGTCAGCCACAATCCTCCTATGTTTGCCTGTACCTCGGAAAAATAGATGCCGAACAAGAGGGGTCCCAGGACTGAGCCCTGTGGGACACCGCTTGTGACTGGCTTAGAGTCTGACATAGCTCCAGCAACTCTGACCCTGTGGGTTCTGTCCTTGAGCCAGTTTGCAACCCATCTTGTGACATATGGGTTTACATTTAAGCTGGTGAGTTTGTCTATGATGCCCGAGTGGGGTATTGTGTCAAAGGCTTTTGCAAGGTCAAGGTAGGCTGTGTGAACTGCCTTACCCTCATCAATGGCCTTAGTGACTGTTTCAAAAAAGTTGACCAAGTTCAAAAGGCAGGATCTGCCCTTGACAAAGCCAAATTGGGTAGGATCCAATGTCTGAAGGTCCCCAATATCTTTGTTTATGAGTTCCATAATGATCCTTTCCATAGCTTTGCAGACCAGGCTCGTCAAGCTTATGGGGTGGTAATTTCCAGGGTCCGTAGAAGCACCGCCTTTGTGAAGTGGGACCACTGTTGCCGTACGCCACTCTTTGGGTATGTATCCTGTAGTAAGGCTAAGATTAAACAGCAGCCTTATGTGTGGGTTTAGTTCCTCTTGGAGTTCATGTAGCACACAGCCCGGGACACCGTCCGGTCCCATTGATGCTGTGTTTTTAGCTTTAGAGAGGGCGTCTCTCACCTGGGCATCTGAGATGTTAGGGAGGCTAGATTCTGCTGGGATAGTTATTTCTCCTTTTGGGGGGGAGGAGAAATTTGCACTGAACCTGTCTGCCAGAATGTTGGCAATGTCAGTGGGTTCAGTGTATTTTGTGTCATTTTGGATCAACTCTGAGCATATCTGGGAGTTTCCACCCAGGTTTCTAACATAGCTAAAGAAGGCCTTGTGATCGTCTTTTGCGATTTTTCTCTCAAAGTTGGCCTTGGATGATTTTATGAGTGATCGTAGTTTTTTGCTAGTACTGATAAGAGATTCCTTCCCTTTTAGGGATTTTGCTCTGTCATGTAGTAGCTTCCTCCTCCTGTTGTAAAGTTTGTTTATGGCTGGGGTCCACCAGACCGGGCACCTGCCTTTGGAGGAATGGGTCTTGGTTTTATTTGGGATTGCATGATCCATGCATTCTTGAAGGTGCCCGTAGAAGGCATTTGCAAAGGATTCAGCAGTGTGGGTTGTGGTTTCCACTGGCCCAGGGGCCTTGAAGGATACCACTTCAGTCTTAAGAAGTGTGAAGTTGGCTTTTGAGAAGTTCTTCACTGTGGTTTTTTGTGCAGGGGGTGGGGGCGGGATGTGGATTTCCAGTGAGATTAATTTATGGTCTGATCTTACCAAAGAGGGATATACTTCTGGTGTAGAGCATTTTGTCCCCATGTTTGTGATGATCAGGTCTAGTATATTGTCTCCTCTTGTGGGAATGGTGACTAGTTGTTCCATTGCATTTGAGTTTATGAATTCTAGGAACCTTTGGGCTAGGGTGTTTGGGCTTAAGTAATGTTCCCAGTCTGTTTGGGTAGTTGAAGTCTCCCAATATGATGGCATTTGGAGAGACATTCATACTCTCCAGTGTCTTCAGGAAGGCTGTGTGGGGTTCCTGAGTTTGAGAGGGTGGTCTGTAGCATGCTACAAACTGTAAGGCAGTTTTGCCTATGGTTAGTTGCACCTGGATGGTCTCCGATGCTTCGTGCATTGCCACTAACCTGGAGGTGTGGGTATCTTTGATGAATATGGATACTCTCCCTCCTTTTGTGGTTCGGTCCAAGTTTTGGGGCCGGAAAGCATGATATGAGATAGTGCTGGGGTGCTCTCAGGAGCCTTGAACCAGGTTTCAGTCACTGCACAGACATCGATGTTCTCCATACTGAGGAGGGCTACGAGGGCGTGCATCTTGAGGTTTAGACTTCTGGCATTGAGCAGCATTACCCTTAGTTTTTTCCACTTGTGTTTTCTAGGGAGATAGGTTTATCATTTGAGCCTTGCCTAAAAAAGGCACTATGGGGGTGGCAAGAGCCTTGGCCAATATCCGGAAGCCCAGGGGTGACAGGTGCAAGCCATCCCTTGCAAAGCAGCGTGGCTTGTCAAGCATGTCATCCCAAGCAGACAGACATTGGAACCCCTTAGAATGACACCAGTAATTAAGCCAATTGTTGAAACTGATCATTTTGTCTTTGTACTGTGGCATCATTCTTGGTGAGGGTAAGATGCTACTCAGGGTCAGGGTCATACCGGCCTGGGCTACATAGTCAGAGAGCTCCTCTATGTCTCTTTTCATGTAGTCCAGGGAGGTACATCTCAGGTCGTTCACACCGGCATGTACAATGACTGAGTCATATTTGTACTTGCTGTGGAGTGACCTGAGTGCTTGTGTTACATGGCGGATTCTAGCTCCCGACAGGCAGCTTACTGTAACCTTTTCCTTGTTCAGTCTGGTGAGCGGGACGTCAGTGTGTCTGACTATGGAGTCACCTATTACAAGTGTGTCTGGCATGTTGTTTGGCCTTAAGGGCTGTGACTGTTTAGCACACTGACTTTGTGAACTATGTGTTTCATGTGCTATGTTGAGGTGGCGGTTGCTTGGATGTCTGCTTTGGAGGCCTCTGTTGTTTTGGGAGATTTTTAATCAGCGCCTCCGAGTATGTATTTGTATGTTTATATGTTTGGTTTGCAGTTGTGATAGTTCTATGTGAGACTGGGTTTGTGGTGTGCGTGGTTACCTTCTCCTCCTGACTGGTCTTGCCAGTACTGAATTGAGAGAGCTCAGCCTCCAGTTTGGCTATGTAGTTGCATCTCTCGCATATATTTGTATTTGTTGGGAGGAGGAGAGGGTTGTCTATGTACATGAGGCAATTGTAACATTGTCTCAAGATTCCCAGATTCACCAGCTGAACAGGAGAGGACGCCAGCAACTGACCCTTCGACATGCTAGAAATAGTGAAAAAGATTGCTGTGTAACTGAGTCTGAAAGGACCTATAGGGAAATGGGTACTCAAGGGAATTTAGGTGAATGAAGTACTTTGTTTTGTTTGAGTGCTTTACCTGTATAAAAATGCTTTAGGAGCAAGTGCTGAGCTTTTCAGATAGAGTATAGGCTGTTTAGATTGCAATTAGACAGTTCTAAGGGAAAAATTGAAGAGCAGACTTTACGGAGCCAGAAATAGTTTAAACTTGATTAACCGGCGCTGCCTGATGCTGCTCTATGAGCAACTTCGCGCAAAAGCGGGCTTTATAGCAGGGGGGTGAAAAGAGCCAGGAATTGACCCAAAATGGCCAATAAACTACAAGTTGCTGGGCTGGAACCAATCCTCTAGGGACAAATAGGTTGCTCAGTGCTCCCCACACTCACTGGTGAACAAAGAAGCTTCCTCTTATCTAAATAAGGATATGGATAGCACAGGAACTAAGACAAAGCTTAGAGATCAGCAAAATCTGAAGACTGGACTATTCTAGTTCAGAAAAGCGGGAAAACAAGGATATTTTTTTTCTTTCTTTTTTTTACAGAGAAAGGAAAAAAGATACAGAAACAAACAGTAAATGCTATAAAATGGCTAGCGCACTTTAGTGTGTTAGCCTAACAATTAATTTAAACAAAAAATAACTTTTTAAAGTGCTAACAGTATAATTTCAACACAAGTACAGTAAAAACAATATGCAGAGCTGTTTTTTAAGCGAAATGCAGTCGAGATGCAGTAATTTAAGCGAAAACCAGAAAAAATACTTATAAATCCAGGAAAGTCACTCTTTCACTCTCTGCTGTTTGTAGAACTCTGCAGGACACCACGAGGAGCTGTGCTGAGTTTTTTACAAGTGAAAAAGCGCGCAAAAGCGGGCTTTATAGCAGGGGGTTGAAAAGAGCCAGGAATTGACCCAAAATGGCCAATAAAAACTACAAGTTGCTGGGCTGGAACCAATCCTCTAGGGACAAATAGGTTGCTCAGTACTCCCCACTCCCACTGGTGAACAAAGAAGCTTCCTCTTATCCAAATAAGGATATGGATAGCACAGGAACTAAGACAAAGCCCAGAGATCAGCAAAATCTGAAGACTGGACTATTCTATTTCAGAAAAGCAGGAAAACAAGGATATATATATATATATATATATATATATATATATATATATATATATATATATATGTGTGTGTGTGTGTGTAGATATATATATTTTTTTAAATAACTTCCAGGCTAGTTAGACAAGATAATGATCTGAAACTCCACCACCAAGTGCACGTTAGCATTGACAAGATTCCTTATTACATCTTGACTAACTGTATGACCCCTTTCTTAGTCCTCTTCAGACCATAACTTCTACTTAACTAGTATGGAGTCTAATTGCATTAAGCCAAACACATTATCCAAGGAGACTTCACCTACCTCTACATTAACTGGGAGATGTACATCTTCTAGCATGTATTCTCAGTTTTTTTGGACTTCTTCATTACAGCTGTCTGGATCAGTTAGTCCACACCCCAAGCAGGGGCAATAAAATCTTGGATTGTGTCATTACCAAGATGAGACATTTTTGCTCCCAACAAATTTTAAATCCCTCCCTGGTTAAAGTGAACCACAAATTGTTCATTTACACCTTAAGACTGAAGCTGGAAGCATCTTCCAGTACCTTGGTATTCAGAGATTATTCCAGCTCTAATCTATGGAAACTGAGTGATGACCCTACTAAAATTGGTATCACCATCTAATTTGATGACTGCTCTTGCAAAATTGTTTTCAGACAAATTCTGTGTACATATGTGAATAGCTTTACCTTCCCATTCTCTGGTAAGTACAATGCCAGATTAAAAAATAAAACTCTGTCGTTGAACCCAGATTGTAAGTAGGCTGTGTAATAAAAGGGGAATAAAACAGTTTTCACATAAAAATAAATGTAATGCTCTCTCAAAATGCAACAACAAAAATATATTAGTGAACTCTAGACCCTGATCAAATCAACCACAGCGAAATATGTGGTAAAAATAGCCACCCAGGCAAAAGACGACAACAAAAGTGCCTTCTTTAACGGTTAGAAACCTTATAAGCAATGCCTAGCACTGAGCAGAGCTAATAGCAATTGGTGACACATGCTCAGACTCAGAAGACACAGAGCTAAAATTAGCTAGGAGATTGGCTAACTTCACCTCCTCTCCCCTCCTACATGCCCAGATCTTGCACCCACATCTGCAACTGCCCCTCAGATCTCCCACATATAATTCCTCAAGGCAATATCCAAGGCCAAGAAGACTCCCTCTGTGGGGCTGGATAACATAACAGGACTGCGTGCTGGCCAGAGTGAAATAGGACATATCCGACCCCATACAGAAGGCTGTTCTGTGTCTGTCTCCAAGCGGGGTTCATGCTGAATGAGTGGAGGACAGCAGGTGTCACCCCCTTGCACAAAGGTAGGGCAGTAATAAACCTGGGGAGTTTAATAGACTGATTAAGTATGACCAGCTTCATCTGTATGGCTATGGAAAGTAAAATTATATTATTAATAAATAAGGACGAAGGTAACCTACAAACTCTCAAAGCAAACCATTTTGGATTTGTCAGTGACATATCCTACTTATTTAATATGCTTGCTTTAGTAAATTTCTCTAAGAAGTCCATGGATGAAGGCAGATTAGTACCCACTGCATGTGTAGACCTTGCATAGGTATTCAACACCATCCCACACTCTGGTATGATACACTATGCCAACTAAATGTCAGTCCTGTACCCCTGGGTTTGGTCTGTGGGCTACTTCTCTTTGGTATTTACTTCTGGAAGGTCAGAGATACTTTTAAGGATTTATGGCTCTCTGAATGTTAACTTGGTGCCATCATAAATTCCCCAGAGGGCACACACATCTTCCAAGCGCATCCATTGCAAACCAAAAACTGCATTGTGTATATTTATACACACTCGCATATATTGTGTTTGCATGTGCGCATGCATGTGCATGTTTTTTTTTTTATATGTATAGTATTTCATATCTCAGCAAGCTAGTCCCTGGTTAAGAAAAAAAAAATGCTTCTTATAAATTAAATTGTTTTTTTGACTTGAAGCTTCAACCAGTATGTTGACTAAACATTGTGTACTTGCTACTTTTAAGAATAGTAGATGTATATGCAATTGATACAACTAGAATTTTTAGAATTGGGCACAAAAGTGTACACTGCCTTCTAGAATGCAGTCCGTTCCCCCGCCAGTGACTTCTCCTGCACTGCATATCCTTTTTGGTATTGCCGATTTCCTCTAAACAGGCTTCTGATTTTAAAAATAATACATTTTCAAAGGGGATCTATCTGTGCAATCTTATCTGCTGCCACTAAATAAAGCTCACCAAAAATATTTATGCCTGTTTAGTTTCTTGTTTGCTGTTGTCACATTGCATAACCTTATATCAGTGCTTTCACCACCTCCTTATAATGCTGCTTTAGTTGTAGTTGCCTCCAGTTACTGAATAGTGCTGAACCTCTGACTGTCTCAAATGACAGCTTGCACACTTTCCATTGACTGTAGCCACTTACATTTCCTCCACATTCTTTGCTTCAGTTCTTCAGTGCAAACTTCTATGCCCCTTCCAATCTTTACCAATTTCCGTATTTATGTTGTGCTTGCAAAACTCCCACCATCATTTCTTGTTTTACTTTTTACTTCTGTTATTCATTCTACATCCTTTTTTTTTTGTTTTCTTTGCCTCCTTTTTCCTTTCTCCTACCCACCTTAATACATAAAAAAGAAATAAAAAATGTTCCATATTTCGCACATGCTTTCTTTGTCTGCTTTACTGTTCTGTCGCCATAGCATCTCTGTTTCATCTTTGGATAGTGTGCATTTTCTCCCATAGACCTTTGCTTCCCTAATTATCCGTAGCTCTCTCCCTAACTGTCCCTGCAGCTGTCATCTGGATTTGTCAGTGTAGCTACTTTAACCTGTATTTATTTTTCCTATGTTTTTCTTTTAAGCACATTTTTATTGCTAAAGTACCACAGGCTTAGACCATCTTATGATACTTGTTAACAGCAGCTCAGTAAGAATTCTCTATTCCATCTCCAGGGTAAGGAGTTCAATCCTGACTTCAGTTGATGGGCAGTGTTCAGCTGTCTGGTAAACGGTAACCACTTACTTGAGCCATACACAGTTCATTTTATAAACAAAAATGTTCTGTGAACTCTGTATATATGCTACTGCATATCTGTAAGAGTGCAGGTACACAGTAGTATACAAATGATTCATGGCACCTGTTTGTGAAATGTATATACTCTTGAATTGTGGGATATATTATGGAGAATGTCTGACCATTTATTCATGTAATACTACAGACTAAGAAAGCCAGTCTCACTTGCACCAGCACTGCTGCCTTATGAACACTGATAAGGGTGGGCCTTTAGCTGGTATTTGTGGCCTGTGAGACTTTATTAGCTGGTCTTTGTGGCCTTTGAGATGCTTTTTAACCATGGGTTATCTTCTGGGAAAGGTTTATATGTTTTCCGAATTCCTAGCCAAATGTAACCCTTTCTTAGTGATGGCAGTTTGATATGAATATCTTCAATTTCAGTGCAATCAGTGTGGCCCAATTTCATGGGACTACATATACTTGCCAATAAACAGATCAATTGGGTCTTAAACATTAACCCCCAACATTTTTTCTTCAGAAGCCTGTGCTTATGAATGAGTGACTGAGTGAATACACACACAGGTAAAAAGGACAGTGGCACTGAACATTTTAGAAACCTTTTCTGTTCTTCTACTTCAGCTGAAGGAAAAGCCTAAAGTAGGTTCAGCTTGAAGGAAATCTTGGGGTTTAACTTCTGTATCACCACAGAAGCAGAAAATGACATTTCAGGCTGTAGACTGACTGCTTTTAGCACTTACATTGGTTCAGTATCAACACGCCCACGGAATAATGAATTACTAAAATACGTGACCTTCCATAATGAAAAGGTTACCTAACTCTGAGCACTGCTGACCTCATCAGTCTGCAAGCACCCTACCTTACAGTTACTGTGTAAATTGCATTGCTGTGCTTTGGAATGTCTGCCATTGTCCATTGTGTGCATAGCAATGCAGCACCTGCTTAACCCAGTTTGCAACTGTCACCACAGAGTGCCACACCAAATTACTCTTGCCAGTGGGAAGTCTGTCACTAGCAGGACCCCTAGCATCTGTTGTATGTACACTTTTACCCTACTGTTGCTGTGGATGTGATGATATGAGGTAGTGACATCTGTGCCAGGGAGTGTAGGGCAGTCATGTGTACATACTCCAGCATAGCTAGGTGGAGTGTTGTATACAATTTTGTTATTTGACTATCACACTGATTTGTACAGATGTTTCAGTTAAAAAAAAATATATTTGTAAAGTTTGTGTTAAAAATGCATCAACAGTAGGTCCTACTGGACAGAAAGAATGTACAGTAGAGAGTAGATTATCCAAATGTCAGTTATCTGAATGCAGCCTTCCAAAGTTTTTGGGTAGGAAAACTTATAAAGTCTGAATATGTAAATGTTATACGTATTTGGTTGCACATGTTTTTTGAGCTTGTAGTCTGCTTGTGTGTGAAAAAAATATGCTGTACTGTCCACTGGAATCACTGAATGGTTGAAAAGTGTGCAGAAAAAGCAATATTTTAGAAGTTTTTTTATCCTATTCAATGTATGTTTGATTATCCGAACTACCCTAGATCCCAATTAGTTTGGATAATTGACTCTCTGTTGTATGCACGGATGTTATTGTTGTAACTGATCAACTGTGTATGATGTTCTTTGTGTTTCACTGCTGCACTCATTACATTTGGGTAATCTGCTGGCAGTTTGCCCTCAGTCAGCCTGAATTCCAAAGTCTTGGGTCCTGCGTCGGTTGCTGTCTTCTCTTCCATGACGTCAGGGGTATAAAGCATGCAGCTGACGTCAGGTTGTCAGGGGTATAAAACGTGTAGCAGACGTCGTTTTCTTTAGTCTTTCTTGCCGCGCTGTACCGGAAGCAGAAGCATTTCGCAAGTGCCGGTCGGCCGACTACTGAAATATTCGAGTTTGAGTTTCAGAACCGAAGTCTTCACTAAAGCTAAGTACCCCATTGGGAAAACTTTTTTTTCCTTGCTTTTTACTGATGTCCGAAAAAGTTAATAATTATATTACTTGTGGGAAGCAAATACCTCTTAAGGATTTCCATTTATACTGTATTCCTTGCCTAGGCCCTGATCACAACGTGCCTGGCTGTCAGTTTTGTGCTAGATTTAACCAACACACTATTAAGCGTCGGTATATTTTTGCATCAAAGTATTTTGGAAACATTTAACTACCCAGGAATGTCGTCGGATAGCAATTCGACTACCGGAGTACATAAAAAACGGAAAGAAAAGGACAGAGAAAGACAGTCGAGATCCAAAACCGACTAAGCTTCTAAGCCAATCGCCGGTACTCAGTGAGGCGCTTTCACAGCCCCTGATACCCGCTACCTTTGAGTCGCAAGCTTCTACCAACACCCATGTGGAGTCCGGCATGCCGCAAGATACTCAAGGTATTTACCAATGGATGCATCTCCCTCGGATGGTCTGGAGCCTCTGAGCAGGCACTGGCTTCTGAGGGTGTATTCAGACCTCAACATTTGTATACAAACTGACGACAGCTGCAAAACCAAAGACAAAAGCAACTTCTAAAACTAAAAAAAGATGCATGAGCCACGTGCACTGGCCTCTATGCCTAAAAAACAAATGATCAAAATGTCTGAAGACCTTATTACCTTGATCAGGGGTACCCATCCCCCTCCAAATAAGAGGCCTAGGTAAGACACTGGTTATGAATCTTGATATCAGGTTTCTATTTCTTCTGATTCCTCTTCTGATCAGAAATTATCTATACCTCCCTATGAGGATTCTGATGCTGAGGAGTCTATTCCATCTGCATCTCCTCCTGAGGATTATTCATTTGGAGAAACTTTGCATACTTTGAGGGAGCATTTTCACTGGGAGAGTCAAGACTTCTCAGGATCAAAAAAGAGGCTCAGGGTTTCTTTCTCCCTCAGCACAAGCCTTTAGCCATTCCCCCTGTTTTAGACATTGTGGATGACGTGTTTTCAGAGTCAAGCTTGACCCCTGACTCCTTACCTCTGGCTCCCAGTAAGCCTGACAGATATTACAGGGTCCCTGACTCGCATAAATTTTTATTTAGAAACCCTGCTGCTGATCTGAAACTATTTCACAGGGTCCAAAGGGAGTTAAGGCCTCAACAGCAAAAAATCCTACCCCCTGTGACAGAGATTCAGGGGCATTAGACAGATGGGGAAAAAAGATTTATACATCTGCAACCTTGGCAATCTGGGCCTTAAACTGTCAATTTCATATGCTTAAGTACCAACAATATGTTATGGGATTGCTGAAAATGAAAATGATGTTGATTTCAGAATGTGCAGAAAATAAAGAATTGCAGCAATTATTGCATGCAGCTGAACAAGTTGGAAAGCATACTTTGCAATGTGGATGTTCTTCGTCTTCCCTTGCTGCAGTCCTGACTATTGGGTATAGTCCGCGTCCCAGTCGGCCCGAATACCAGAGGGTCATGGCGCCTTAGACTGACGCCAGTACGTCAGGGTACTAATGCGCATGACCGACGTCATTTCCTCAGTCTTTTTTGCCGCATGGTCCGATGCAGAAGCAATTTTGCGAGTGCAGGTTGGCGTTCTGAGATTTTCCGAAACCGGAGTTTCAGACCGAGTACAGAGTTGGCTAAGTAACCCGTTGAGAACATTTTGGTTTTTCTTGCCTCAGTATATTACCGGATGTCAGAAAAAGTGAATAACTGTATTTCTTGTGGGAAGCAGATAATAGGGATTATCATACATTGTGTATACCTTGTTTAGGGCCTGAGCACGGCGTTGTTGGTTGCGCTCTTGTGCTAGATTTAATAAGCGCACTATTAAGAGGAGGCTTGATTGTGCTAGGTTGGTGTTTGAAAGCGTTGTAATTATACTATGCCGTCGGATGCTCCGACGCCTGCTTCATCTAAGAAGCGCAAGGACAAAACAGTGAAGTCTAGGGGTGAGGAACCGGCAGTCCCTGACGTCGGTCCTTTAGAAGGCTCAGGGGAGCCAGAGGTTTTGCCAGGAGTCTCTGTGGAGTCTCACGCAGATACTTTACTGTTACAGGATGTACCCTCTCAGGAAGTAGGCCAGGCTGAGGGGGCTTCTCAGGTAACTGTTCTTCCCTCTCTTCCCAAGGTAGTTAGGGCCTCTCCTTCTGTTTCTAAAGCTTCTTTTAGAGGAAGACCAAGTTCAGCTTCTGTAGGGGCTTCTCCTAGCATTTCGGGCTCTGTGCCTAAGAAACATATGCTTAAAATGGCTGAAGATTTGATTACTCTGATTAGAGGTTCTATGCCCCCACCTGATAAGAGGCCTAGGGTGGAACAGGAGTTTGATAGTTTTGAACAGTGTTCACAGGCTTCAGAGTCTTCTGTGGAAGACTTGCAAGAGTTTCCTGCTTATTCTGATTCTGATGTGGATGATTCCACTCCTTCAGCTTCTCCTCCTGAGGATTTTTCATTTTCAGAGACTCTTCACTCCATGAGGGAGCACTTTAAATGGGAAGGCCAAGATTACTCTGATTCCAGGAAAAGGCTTAGGGAATTCTTGTTTTTGCCTCAGCATAGGCCCTTAGCTATTCCTCCTGTGTTGAATGTGGTGGAGGATGTTTTGCAGAGGCTTCTCTGAACCCTGATTCCTTGCCTCCTGCTCCTGTTAAGCCTGATAGGTATTATAGGGTGCCAAGCTCATAAGTATTTGTTTAAGAGTCCCAGAGCGGACCCAGAAACTGTTTCTCAGGGGCCTAAAGGTGTTAAAGCTTCTGTTGTTAAAAATCCTGTACCCTCTGATAAAGAGGCAAGGGCTTTGGATAGGTGGGGTAAGAAAGTATATACTTCTTCCACTCTAGCCATGAGGGGTTGAATTGTCAATTTCATATGCTGAAATATCAGAATTATCTCCTTTCACAATTGAAATCTAAGGTGGATGCTTTAAGGTATTGAGTGTAAAGAATTGCTGGATTTGGTTCATGTGTCTGAACAAGTGGGTAAGCATTCTTTGCAGTGTGGTTTTGATGCTGTTCAGGCCTCCTCGAGGGTGGCTGCTACTAGTTCTGTTCTTCGCAGACATGCATGGTTGAAGGATCAGAATTTAGCTGAGCATGTTAAGACCAGGATTTTGGATGCTCCTTTACAGTCTGATGTGTTGTTTGGACCGCCTGTGGAAGCAGTTTTAAAGAAAATGGAGGACAAAGCTAAGTCTATGCAGACTGTTAAAGATTTTTTGCAGGTGCAGCCTCCAAAGTTTAGTAGAAATTGGCCTGCTAAGGGGTGGACATATCCTGCTTATGGTTCCCAGTCTAGGGGTAGATCTAGACGTGGTAGGGGCAGGGCTCAAGGTTCATTTAGGCCTAGATCAGACAGTTCACCTGCTCAGACTTCTGGTGAGGGCAGGGGTCAGTCCTTTCGTAAGCAGAACCAATGACCTGCCTTTTCAGCTGCCAGTGGACCTTCGTCTGGCAGCTCCTTTGGGAGGAAGATTGTCTCTTTTCAAAGAAAATTGGGATTTAATCACTCAAGACAGATGGGTGCTGGATATCATTCATCACGGGTACAGATTTTATTTCCACACAATGCCCCCTTTCAAAGGCATGCCAGATGTTCCTCCTCCACAAAGAAAAGAGGCTCTCAAGCAAGTTTCTCAGTTACTCCAGATAGGGGCTATTCAGCCAGTCCCTGTGTCAGAACGGGCTTCGATTTTATTCTTTCCTAGTACCAAAGAAGGGGAACACGTGGAGACCAATTTTGGATTTATCTATCCTCAACACTTATCTGGACATTCCCAAGTTCAAGATGTTGACGTTACAGCAACTGTTACCTCTGCTGGGCAAGGATCACTGGATGGTAACTTTGGATCTCAAGGAAGCTTACCTTCATGTGCCCATAAGGCTAAGTTGCAGAAAGTATCTTTCGACTGGAGATTTTCATTATCAGTTCTCTGCATTGCCCTTTGGCTTATCTACTGCCCAGAGTATTCACAAAGGTTCTGGCTCCAGTGATAGCTTACTTCAGGCTTCAAGGCATTCAAATTTATCCTTACTTGGACGACTGCCTGATTCTGGCTCAAGAAAAAGAACACCTTCTACAGCATCTGGAATATGTCATAGCAGTGCTAAGATGCCTAGGGTATTCTGTGAACGAAATAAAGTCCAGTCTAGTACCCTCTCAAGACATGTGCTTTCTGGGTGTGAGACTGAATACAGCAGCCCAGATGGCCTTTTTAACCCCGGACAAACAAAAGAGTCTGTCACTTTACTTCCATCACCTATCTCATCAGTCCGTGCTGACTGCAAGGACAGTCCTTCAAGCATTAGGGTTCATGGCATCTTGTATTCTGGTGCTTCCCAATGCCAAACTGCATATGAGGAAGCTGCAATGGTATCTCAAAATGTATGGACACAGCACTGCCAAGATTTGGACACTGTCATTCAAATAATACCTTGCCTTCAAAAGGAATTCTTGTGGTGGGCTCAGGAATGTCACCTAAACAAGGGACTCTCTGTGACCCGGCCAGAGGCGAGTCAGATTTTAACGACAGATGCCTCGGACACTGCTTGGGAGCTCATCTAAATGGAAAGTGGATACAAGACAAGTGGCCTGCCAGACTACAGCATCTACATATCAACATGAAGGAGATGTTAGCAGTCCAGTTTGCATTGATGGCTCAAGGAGTTACTTCTTCCAGGGCAGGTGTTGATTCTGACAGACGACACAACTGTCATGTGGTACATCAACAAGCAAGGGGAACACATTCTTATCCTCTATGCAGGCAAGCAATGATTTTATGGGAGACTGCGTTAAGCCTGCAACTGACTCTTCAGGCAAGGTTTCTGCCAGGAGCACAGAACTCCCTAGCAGATGTATTAAGCAGACAAATCATGGATCCCCACAGTGGAAACTGGATCTTCATGTATTTCAGAAATTGACAGTGTCCTGGGGAACTCCAGACATAGATCTGTTCGCTTCTCCACTAAACCACCAGCTGCCACAGTATTGCACAAAGGGGTTTCATCACACAGCTTGGAAAGTGGATGCTCTGTCTTTCAGTTGGAAAAACCTTCATGTCTATGCCTTTCCACCTCTACCTCTTCTTCCAAAGGTATTACTAAAGGTCAGACAAGACAGGCCAAGGATGATTTTGATAGCTCCAGATTGGCCTCCAACACTGGTACCCACTTCTAAGGAGTCTTGTAAAGAAGCCTCCATGGCCTTTACCTCTGATTCCTCAACTGTTATCTCAGAAGGACGGTCATCTGCTCAATGTCAAGCTTCAATCTTTTCATCTCACAGCTTGGCATATTCTGTGTTGAAGGTAGGTCTCAGCTTCCTCAACAAGTTTTAAATGTGATTATGGAAGCTGGAAGGCCTAGTACTAGGAGAAAAATGGAAGAGATTTTTATTTTGGTGTACAGCAAAGAATTTGGAGATTTCAGAGCCTAATTTGAGTGTGGCTCTTCAATATCTTACTGAGTTATTGGACAAAGGTTTGTCTTTCTCTTCCATAAAGATTCATGCTGCAGCAATTTCAGCTCACTATGATTGTGACCCACCTTTATTTTCGCATCCTTTGTTCAAGGAGTTTCTTAGAGGGGCAAAGAATATAAGACCGAGCTCCTACTCCTGCTTGGGATCTCAATTTTGTGTTGGAAAACTTACTCTACAACCTTTTGAGCCTGCAGCTACTGCTGAATTGAAATATTTGTCATGGAAGACTGCTTTTCTGTTGGCTATTACTTCTGCAAGAAGGGTGTCTGAGTTGCAGGCCCTTATGGCAGTAGAGCCCTTTTGATTTTCCATAAGGACAGGGTATCATTACGGACTAATCCTTCCTTTATGCCTAAGGTGGTTTCTAGTGTGGCTTTAAACCAAACTATTCATTTGCCTACGTTTTTTGCAGATCCTCAAAATAAAGGGGAAAAGATTTTGCACACTTTAGATGTACACAGGCAATTGCGTTATTATTTGAACAGGACTAAAGATTTCAGGCAGTCTCAACAGTTACTTGTTTCTTTTGCTTTGAGTTCACAGGGCAAACCTGTGTCAAAACAAACTATTTCTAGGTGGATTGGCTTTTGCATTGCATTTTGTTATTCCCATCATGGCAAAGAGGTTCCAGCTGGGATTAGGCCTCATTCCACTAGGGCTACTGCCACTTCAACAGCATTTCTAAGGGGGGTGGCAACAAAGGATATTCTGGAAGCAGCTACTTGGAGTTCAGTGCATACTTTCTCTAGGCATTATCACCTGCCTATATACTCTAAGTCTAGAGCTGGTTTTGCCACAGCTGTTTTACAAGGCATGTTGTCAGCTCCTGCTACTTTATAATTTGCCAGCCTGCCTTACCTCTGCCTTGGGATTCTACCCAATAGTCAGGACTGCAGCGAGGGAAGGAACATAGTACAGTTTTGTACCTACCATAAATGTAGATGTTCGAGGATTCCCTTGCAGTCCAATTTACCCTCCCTCCTTCCCTCTGTGTTTCAGGGTGGTTGTGTAGGTGCCTTTACATGCTAATATTTTTGTATATATATTACTGTATATATTGTACATGTTTATTGGTGCAGGTTGTTTTTGGGACTTGTCTTTTTGGGTCTTCTGACATCTGGGGCAAGAAAAGACTGAGGCATGACCGACGCCAGCCTTATCTGGTATTCACGACTGGGACGCGGACTATACCCAATAGTCAGGACTGCAGCAAGGGAATCCTCGAACATCTACATTTATGGTAGGTACAAAACTGTACTTTTTGATTCCTTAGAGGTTTCCTGCAGGGCCGCAGTTACTGGATCTGTGATTAGGAGGCATGCCTGGTTAAAGGAACAAAATTTGCCTGATCATGTTAAAGCTAAATTGCTAGATGCACCTTTACAGCATGATTCTCTGTTTGGTATTAAGGCAGAAGAGATTTTAAAGAAAGTGGAACACAAAGCTAAGTCCATGCAAACGGTTAGACTTCTTACAAGTGCAGCCACCAAGATTCAGTTGACACCGGCCTACAAAAAATTGGTCCTTTCCTGTGTCAGACAGAGCTCAAAGGGGCAAATCCAGGCGCCCTAAGGGTTCCAGATACCAGGTGCAAGATTCGTACAGTTCAAAGCAGTGGGGTGCTTCCACCTCCAAATATGGAGGAGATAAAGTGCAAACCTACAGAAAGCAATCCCAATTACTTCCCTCTGCCTATACCAAGCACTTATCTTTTGGCAGCACCCATAGGGGGAAAATTCGTACCTTTTGCTCAAAATTGGCAGTTAATAACCCAGGACAAATGGGTTCTAAACATCGTATCACAGGGATACAGATTCCATTTCCAGCCTCTGCCAATGGCAAATGGTTGGCCAGAGCTGCCAAAAAATCAATGGGCAGAGGCACAGAAACAGGTTACGTCCCTCATGGCTATGGGGGCCATTCAGACAGTACCAGAACAGGAAAAGGGCAAGGTTTTTACTCGACTGTTATTGGTACCCAGAAAGGACAAGGTCTGGTGGCCAATACTGGATTCATCGATTTTGAACACATACCTGGACATTCCAAAAATCAAAATGCTGACTTTGCAGCAGCTTCTGCCCATGCTGGGCAAGAATGCTTGGCTGGTGACTTTAGACCTAAAAGAGGCATACTTGCATGGCCCAATAAGACAATCGTGCAGAAGATACCTAGATTCAAGGCTGGCTTAATGCATTACCAATTCCCTGCACTGCCCTTTAGCTTATCTACTGCGCCCAGGGTCTTTACAAAGTGACTGGCACCAGTAATTGCTTTTTGTAGACAAAAGTATACAAATATATCCTTAGTTGGATGACTGCCTCATTCAAGCAGAGAACAAGGACACTCTTCTTCGACACCTGGCGTTTGTGAAAAGGCTTCTAACATGCTTAGGGTACACAATAAACGAAAAGAAATCCCAACTGGTACCCTCTCAAAAGTTAATATTCCTGGGTGCAAGCTTGGATACAACTGCCCAGATGGCTTACCTCACCCCAGACTAGCAAAGGCAACTGACTGCTTACTTCAAACTGATGGCAACAAAAACCCAGTCTTCTGCAAGGCAAATTCTGCAGGCTCTGGGCTTCATGGCATCCTGCATCCTACTAATTCCATATGCAAAACTGCATATGAGGAAACTTCAGTTGTACCTAAAAAGTTTATGGAGTCAACATTCACACAGTTTGGAAACAATGATTCCTATCATTCCCTGCCTGCAGCAAGAGTTTCTATGGTGGGCAAAGGCATGTCACCAAAACATGGGACTGCCCTTCACTCTACCCCCTGCCAGCCAAACCTTAACAGACGCATCAGATTATGCTTGGGGGGCCCACATGGCAGGAAGATGCATTCAGGGCTTATAGACACCAAAACAAATGCATCTGCATATCAACCAGAAAGAGATGCTAGCTGTTCAAAATGCCCTACAGCCTTCAAGGACTTAATTCATCCAGGACAGCTACTGATAAAGATGGACAGCACCACGGTCATGCGGTATATAAACAAGCAAGGGGGCATACACTCATACCCCCATGCAGATTAGCCATGGCATTGTGGGACACAGCCTTGACCTACCAAATACATCTTCAAGCTCAATTCCTGCCAGGAAAACAAAACACTCCGGCAGGCGATTTAAGCAGAAACCTTATGGATCCTCACGAGTGGAAACTAAATCCACAAGTCTTCAGCATGATAACGAAGAAATGGGGGAGAACAGACCTAGATCTATTTGCCTCTCCTCAAAATTATCAATTGAAAATATTCTGCATAAGGACTTATCACAGACAAGCATGGAAAGTGGACGCCCTATCCTTCAGTTGGAAAAATGTATCAGTTTATGCCTTTCCTCCTCTGCCTCTTCTACCCAAGGTCCTCCTAAAAATCAGACAAGAGAAGCCAAAGATGATATTAATTGCCCCGGCCTGGCCCCGCCAATACTGGTATCCAATCCTAAGGAACTTGGCTCCATACCCAGCTTGGACCTTGCCTCAAAGACCGCAACTACTGTCCCAGCAAAACAATCGGATCCTGCACAATTAACTACAGACTCTGAACCTGGCAGTATGGCTAATCATGTAGTCATACAAACAACACCTCTCAGTAAAGCTGTGATGGATGTCATTTTGGAAGCCAGAAGGCCTAGTACTAAAAAATCTTATGCTGACAAATAGAAGAGATTCTGTGCTTGGAATCAAACACAAGGAACTGATGCAGCAGAACCAAATATTCCTCGGATATTACAATACCTAACTGAGATGCTTGACAAAGGCCTATCTTTCTCATCAGTCAAAATACATGTCTCTGCCATTTCGGCTCATTACAATACAGAGCCACCAATTTGTTCTCATCCTTTACTAAAGCAGTATCTTAGAGGAGCCAGAAATTTAAGGCCTCCTAGAAGATCACCATTACCTGCATGGGACCTCAATTATGTGTTGGAAAAGCTCACCCTGCCTCCATTTGAACCAGCTGCTACTGCTGATCTAAAGTTCTTATCATGGAAAACAGCTCTGCTACTAGCAATTACTTCAGCAAGAAGAGTTTCAGAGCTACAGGCCCTGATGGCTGTAGAGCCTTTCATCATTTTTTACCCAGACAAGGTGTCTCTGTGGACAAATCCTACTTTTATGCCTAAGGTGGTTTCCAGTGTGGCTCTTAACCAAACAATTGATCTGCCAACTTTTTATCCAAATCCGCAGAACATGGGGGAGAGAATTCTGCATTCCTTGGACGTACACAGACAGCCAAGATTCTACTTGAGCAGGAGAAAAGCTCTAAGAAAAACTGAGCAATTACTAGTGTCATATGCCGCAGGATCAGAAGGAAAGCTTATTTCAAAGCAGACAATTTCAAAGTAGAATAAGCCACTGCATCCGTTTCTGCTACTTACACCATGGTAAACCTGTGCCCAAGGGCATTAGGTCTCATTCCACCAGAGCTGCAGCTACTTCAGCAGCCTTTCTCAGGGGAGTACCAACCAAAGACTTTCTAGAGGCTGCTACTTGGAGTTCTGTTCACACCTTTACAAAGCATTACCATTTGCCTCTCTTCTCTAAGTCCAGAGCAGGTTTTGCCACTGCAGTGCTGCAGGGCCTTATAGCCGGACCTAATGCTGTCTAGCTCCAGCCTCCCAAATATAGCTTTGGGATTTTACCCAAATGTAATGACTGCAACAGTGAAACACGAAGAACATAGTACAGTTGTGTACACTTACCATAAATGTAGATGTTAGAGTGTATTCACTGTTGCAGTCCAGGTTACCCTCCAGCCCATCCCCCTGTCATTCTTAAGTTTATCTTTCCTTCTCTGTCTTCTACAACCTATGTGGTGTATTTGCTTGTTGATGAAGGTAAAGTTTATATTGATGTGTGTGTGTGTGTGTGTGTGTGTGTGTGTGTGTGTGTCTGTTACCTTTTTCGGGGCACCTGACATCAGGGGCAAGAAAAACTAAGGAAAATGACGTTGGCTGCCTGTTTTATACCCCTGACGTCATAGAAGAGAAGACAGCAACTGGCGCTGGACCCAAGACTTTGGAATTCAGGCCGACTGAGGGCAACCTGCCAGGAGATTACCCAAATGTAATGACTGCAATAGTGAATACACTCGAACATCTACATTTATGGTAAGTGTACACAACTGCAATTTTTATCAAAGAACTTTGGAAAGGTAGAAAGTTTGAAATTGTGTTGCAGCTTTCAGATGCTGCCACAGATCTTAGCAAAGCTGTGTGTGTTTATTGTACCACAGTTAGGTTACCAGAGGTGATTCCATCCTCTAACTAGCATCTGGTTTCTTTAGAACTCTCGCAGCAACACTTTGGAACCTGTCAGAAAAGATTTCTAACAGGATATATATATTTCACACATCCACAGAGACGGACATTGTGTGGCTTTTGCTGTGGTAAGACACTCTGCGCACATCAGCTCCCCATGCTTTAGCAAGTAGTCTGGGAACAATAATTCTTTAGTCAGGGATATTTAGTGAGAATAGTTTAGCATTGTTTTCTGCATCTGTGAGAAACTGGCCGAACTGTATTATTTTTTTATATCTCTGTGGTTGACGCTTTATTATATTCAGTGTTCTCCTATCTTCTGTGTTATTTATCATTAAATATTTTAATCCCTTTCATTGTGGCTTGCCCTTTAGAGAATACTTTTAATGTCCTGAAAATACTTGATGCTTGTTTTAGTGACACTGTGGCTGCTTTAGTCACACACTACTGTTTTGTATTAGTATTTATTTTACACAGCATAATTGGGTACCCTTTGTAAGAGCCTTAGGGTAGCTGACTGGTGGCAGGGTGATTACCTCAGAGTCTGAGCATAAAGGGGACAGCTAGTAAAGTTGTCCGAGCTTTTCCAAGGTGTATATGTATGGGTATGAAACTCAAATATCCAAGCATGTCAGTTACTGGGAACAGGAAGAACAGACATCTTCTTTGTTTTACATGCTTATCATCAACTGGCTGGCTGATGCAAAAACCTGCCTTATGGGGTGCTGACTTGAGAAATAGCCTTGCCATTGGCAGACAGGCCATTGGGAGAGGGGCCAGCAACATTTGGTATTGTGCGTAGGCTAGTGGGGTCCACCTAAACTATCATTAGTGTAAGTGGGCCAGGTTCTTATTGAGAGACTTAGCCATAGGTAAGGAGAAAGTGGGTCATTGATTGCACCATATCCACTTAGTGTACATTTGGCCTGGCATCTTGCTGAGTGAGAGAACTTTGCTTCCACCACTATCTTGTCTGGCCAGCTGTTTGTGCTACTTACTTAATTGGAGGAGCATAAGATGGACCACTTTAGGAAGTTGTTAGAAGTGTTGAGGGGCACAAGGTAAAGAGGTAAAATTTCATAACTGCACAGATTTTTTTTATTCTTTTTCACTGTTTGGATATTGATTAATCTCATCTTTCCCAGCTTACATGCACACACCATATTCACATTGTTCAACTTTTTTTATTTAATGCGCAGATACATGACTGAGAAGAACTAACATAAAAACGCTGCTTTTGTTTTTGTGTTAGCAGAGTGCAATGATGCAAGGCTGGAGTGGCCAGGTGCTAGTGTACTTCACAAGAAGTACATAACAAGTATGGGAGTTTGTCATTTTTGTGCATTTAATTGTTGCTGTGAAAAAAACAAAAACAGTGCAACAGGCCAACAGGCCAGTGGTTCTCTTCAGAACTCTTGGTAATGGATAAGGTAATTAATTTGTCTCTTCTATATCTCATCATCCATATTCGTGTCTATACTCTTATCTGAGGAGTAACTTGTGTACTATACTTTTTCTCGTAACTTGATTAAACTGCTCCCTACTCTCTCTCACTAAATCATGCATTGTATTCAACATGTAATGATGTTTAGTGATGAGGTGCAATAAATGTTTTACTGATGCTGTTAGTGTAATTACTATAGTCAGTGTGCAAATTTACCGTGATGCCAGTGTTATAAACTGTAATTTTTGTTTACTGTGGAGCTTTCCTCTTTGGGACCTGTAAATGGACTACTAGCCCAGTTAGAATATCCCAGTTAAGTGAATAAAATATATAGCACTGAGTTTGTCAGAAGAATTTTGATTGCTGCTAATTAATACTTTTTTTTTTTAACACACAGGTGAAGTTTGGTGTACTGAAAGCAAAAGAGTTGGGAGTTAGATTGCAGCCACTAGACTGAAATGATTAGGAAGATGGTAAGTAATGTGATGATGTAAATTCTTTGACATATGCAGAAATGTTCTAAACTTGGAAAGGATTGAGCCAGTATAATCAGGTTTGCTCTGCTGATTTGCTGTACTGTTTGTGCATTTTTTTGGCTGCAGAATAATTCCATAGGAGTTATTTCCACACTTGCATTATCTATCTAAATGCAGATAATTGGTTTGGAAGTGGTGCATATTCAATACAGGCTAACATCTCTTTACTGTTTGTGGGGGTTGTGACACCCGTACCCTGGCCCAGCAAGCAAGGAGCCTCAGTCCTCACCACTAACACCAGAGCAGGGAGTCTCATATATGAAGAAAGGATAACAAATACACAGTAAAGTGCAGTTTCCCTTAAGAGCACACGGAGATCACAGTCAGTCTGGGGCTGGTTGCTCCCTTGCTCTCCAGGTCCCCAATAAGACTCCCCACTAGTACAGCTATAGGGTCCAGATCTCAGCCTAGCTGGGCAAGCTAAAACCTCCAGCACCGTCTCTGTCCACCCAGTGCTTCGTGTCCCTGCCCAAGTAGCTGACACACACATATTTTGAGATGAGAGTTTATACAACCACACAGACACTCCTGTGAAAGGCCGGCACAGGTTCTCCAGCTGTGCCCCTATTACCCAGACTATACGGTAGTACCGCCTGCCACCACCCAGCTAATATTTATCAGCTACTCAAAAGCCCTTAAAAGGGTGTCCAATTATTACTGTGCAGTATTATTATCCAATTGGTAGTATAACTTAAACAGTCAAGGCTTATTAGAGTGACTTGGTACAGTAATCATTATAAATATGCATTGCACTCTAGAGCTTAAATTATCTCTACACAAAACAGTCATAATTGAAAGGTTTTAAAATGTTTAATAATAAATAATAAAAACACAAGACAATACTTCTTACTACACAGTGCTAGTCAAGAGTTCAGAGATCACAGAGAAATACTTCAGATAATTCAGTAGTACATTTCTGACATCACAGAAAAACACCTTTTCTAGTTCCTAGCTATTTCTAAAAGAAAACATGTCTAAGATAAACTTGCATAAGAAAACAGGCAAAGTGCTGGTGAGTTGGATGGTCAAGACAAAAATGCTTAATCCTCTCTGGATGTTCTTCGTGTTTCACTGTTGCAGCCATTACATTTGGAGTAATCTGCTGGCTGGTTGCCCTCAGTCGGCCTGAATTCCAAAGTCTTGGGTCCTGCGTCAGTTGCTGTCTCCTCTTCCATGACGTCAGGTTGTCAGGGGTAGAAAACAGGCAGCCGATGCCATTTTCTTTAGTCTTTCTTGCCGTGCGGTGCCCGAAGCAGACGCATTTCGCAAGTGCCGGTCGGCTGACTACTGAAATATTCGAGTTTGAGTTTCAGAACCGAAGTCTTCATTAAAGCCAAGTACTCCGCTGGGGAAACTTTTTTTTGTTTGTTTTTTACCGATGTCAGAAAAAGTTATTTGTATTACCTGTGGGAAGCAAGTACCTCATAAGGATTTCCATTTATACTGTATTCCTTGCCTAGGCCCTGATCACAACGTGCCTGGCTGTCGGTTTTGTGCTAGGTTTAACCAACGCACTATTAAGCGTTGGTATATGTTTGCATCAAAGTATTTTGGAAACAGATTTAACTACCCAGAAATGTCTTCTGATAGCAATCCGACTACCGGAGTACATAAACACAAATAAAAGGACCGAGAAAGCCAGTCGAGATCCAAAACCGACGAAGCTTCTCCTAAGCCAGTCGCCGGTACTCAAGTGAGGTGTTTTCACAGCCCCTGATACCCACTATCTTCGAGTCGCAGGCCTCTACCGACACCCATGTGGAGTCTGGCATGCCACAAGATACTCAAGGTATTGGACCGATGGATGTATCTCCCTCGGATGGGTCTGGAGCCGCTGAGCAGGCACCGGCGTCTGAGGGTGTATTCAGACCTTAACATTTGTATATCAAGCTGACAGCTGCAAAACCAAAGACAAAAGCAACTTCTAAAACTAAAAAATGATGCATGAGCCACATGCACAGGCCTCTATGCCTAAAAAACAAATGATCAAAATGGCTGAAGTCCTTATTACCTTGATCGGGGGTACCCATCCCCCTCCTGATAAGAGGCCTAGGCAAGACACTGATTATGAATCTTCAGATCAGGTTTCTGTTTCTTCTGATCAGGAATTATCTATACCTCCCTATAAGGATTCTGATGCTGAGGAGTCTATTCCATCTGCATCTCCTCCTGAGGATTATTCATTTGGAGAAACCTTGCATAATTTGAGGGAGCATTTTCACTGGGAGAGTCAAGACTTCTCAGAATCAAAAAAAGAGGCTCAGGGATTTCCTTCTTCTCCCTCAGCACAGGCCTTTAGCCATTCCCCCTGTTTTAGACATTGTGGATGATGTATTTTCAGAGTCAAGCTTGTCCCCTGACTCTCTATCTCCAACTCCCAGTAAGCCTGACTGATATTACATGGTCCCTGACTCATATAAATTTTTATTTAGAAACTCTGCTGCTGAACCTGAAACTATTTCACAGGGTCCAAAGGGGGTTAAGGCCTCAACAGCAAAAAATCCTACCCCCTCTGACATAGATTCAAGGGCACTGGATAGATGGGGAAAAAAAGGTTTATACAGCTGCAGCCTTGGCAATCAGGGCCTTAAACTGTCTATTTCATATGTTTAAGTACCAACAACATGTTATGGGATTGCTTAAACAGAAAATGATGTTGATTTCAGAATGTGCAGAAAATAAAGAATTGCAGGAATTATTGCATGCAGCTGGACAAGTTGGAAAGCATACTTTGCAATGTGGTTTTGATTCCTTAGAGGCCTCCTGCAGGGCCTCAGTTACTGGATCTGTGATTAGGAGGCATGCCTGGTTAAAGAAACAAAATTTACCTGATCATGTTAAAGCTAAATTGCTAGATGCACCTTTACAGCATGATTCTGTGTTTGGTATTAAGGCAGAAGAGGTTTTAAAGAAAATGGAAGACCAAGCTAAGTCTATGCAAACTGGTAAAGACTTCTTACAAGTGCAACCACCAAGATTCAGTAGACACTGGCCTACCAAATATTGGTCCTTTCTTGTGTCAGACAGAGCTCAAAGGGGCAAATCCAGACACCCTAAGGGTTTCAGATACCAGGCGCAAGATTCATATAGGTCAAAGCAATGGGGTGCTTCCACCTCCAAATCTGGAGGAGATAAAGCGTAAACCTACAGAAAGCAATCCCAATGACTTTCCTCTGCCTTCACCAAGCACTTAACTTTTGGCAGCACCCATAGGGAGATAATTAGCACTTTTTGCTCAAAATTGGCAGTTAATAACCCAGGACAAGTGGGATACAGATTCAGTTTCCAGACTCTGCCAATGGCAAATGGTTGGCCAGATCTGCCAAAAAATCAGTGGGCAGAGGCACAGAAACAGGTTATGTCCCTCATGGATATGGGGTCCATTCACACAGTACCAGAACAGGAAAAAGGGCAAAGTTTTTACTCGACTGTTCTTGGTACCCAGAAAGGACAAGGCCTGGCGGCCAATACTGGATTTATCGATTTTGAACACATACCTGGACATTCCAAAATTCAAAATGCTGACTTTGCAGCAGCTTCTGCCCATGCTGGGCAAGAATGCTTGGCTGGTGACTTTAAACCTAAAAGAGGCATGCCTGTATATCCCAATAAGACAATCGTGCAAAAGATACCTCAGATTCAAGGCTGGCTTAATGCATTACCAATTCCCTGCACTGCCCTTTGACTTATCTACTGCGCCCAGGGTCTTTACAATGTGCCTGGCACCAGTAATTGCATTTCGCAGACAAAGAAGTATACAAATATATCCTTACTTGGACGACTGTCTCATTCAGGCAGAGAACAAGGACACTCTTCTTCGACACCTGGCATTTGTGAAAAGGCTTCTAACATGCCTAGGGTACACAGTAACCGAAAAGAAATTACAACTGGTACCCTCTCAAAAGATAACATTCCTGGGTGCAAGCTTGAATACAACTGCCCAGATGGCTTACCTCACGCAGACAAGTAAAGGCAACTGACTACGTACTTCAAACTGATGGCAGCAAAGACAGTCTTCTGCAATACAAATTCTGCAGGCTTTGGGCTTCATGGCATCCTGCATACTACTGATTCCATATGCAAGACTGCATATGAGGAAACTTCAATGGTACCTAAAAAGTTTATGGAGTCAACATTCTCACAGTCTGGAAACAATGATTCCTCTCATTCTCTGCCTGCAACAGGAGTTTCTATGGTGGGCAAAGGCATTTCACCAAAACATGGGATGGCCATTCACTCTACCCTCTGCCAGCCAAACCATGACAACAGATGCATCAGCTTATGCCTGGGGGGCCCACATGGCAGGAAGATGCATACAGGGCATATGGTCACCAAAACAAATGCATGTGCATATCAACCAGAAAGAGATGCTAGCTGTTCAAAATGCCCTAACAGCCTTCAAGGACTTACTTCATCCAGGACAACTACTGATAAATATGGGCAACACCACAGTCATGTGGTATATAAGCAAGCAAGGGGGCATGCAGTCATACCCCCTCTGCAGATTAGCCATGGAACTGTGGAACACAGCTTTGACCTACCAAATACATCTTCAAGCTCAATTCCTGCCAGGAAAACAAAACACTCTGGCAAACGTTTTAAGCAGAAACCTTATGGATCCTCACGAGTGGAAACTAAATCCACAAGTCTTCAGCATGATAACAGAGAAATGGGGAAGCCCAGACATAGATCTATTTGCCTCTCCTCAAAATTATCAGTTGAAAAGATTCTGCACAAGGACTTATCACAGACAAACATGGAAAGTGGACGCTCTATCCTTCAGTTGGAAAAACCTATCAGTTTACTCCTTTCCTCCTCTGCCTCTTCTCCCCAAGGTCCTCCTAAAAGTCAGACAAGAGAAACCAAACATGATACTAATTGCTTCGGACTGGCCCCGCCAATACTGGTACCCAGTCGTAAGGAACTTGTCTCAATACCCAGCTTGGACCTTGCCTCAAAGACCACAACTACTGTCCCAGCAAAACAATCAGATCCTGCACAATCAACTACAGACTCTGAACTTGGCAGCATGGCTGATCATGTAGTCATACAAACAACACTTCTCAATAAAGCTGTGATGGATGTCATTTTGGAAGTCAGAAGGCCTAGTACTAGAAAATCTTATGCTGACAAATGGAAGAGATTCTGTGCTTGGAATCAAGCACAAGGAACTTGTACAGCAGAACCAAATATTCCTCAGATATTGCAATACTTAACTGAGATGCTTGACAAAGGCCTTTCTCGTCAATTAAAATCCATGCCTCTGCCATTTCGGCTCATTACAATACAGAGCCACCAATCTTTTCTCATCCTTTACTAAAGCAGTATCTTAGAGGAGCCAAAAGCTTAAGGCCTCCTAGAAGATTACCATTGCCTGCATGGGACCTTAATTATGGGTTGGAAAAGCTCACCCTACCCCCATTTGAACCAGCTGCTACTGCTGATCTAAAGTTGTTCTTATGGAAAACAGCTCTGCTACTAGCAATTATTTCAGCCAGAAGAGTTTCAGAGCTCCAGGCCCTCATGGCTATAGAGTCTTTTATCATATTTTACCCAGACAGGGTATCTCTGAGGTCAAATCCTACTTTTATGCCTAAGGTGGTTTCCAGTGTGGCTTTTAACCAAACAATTCATTTACCAACCTTTTATCCAAATCCGCAGAACAAGGGGGAGAGAATTCTCCATTCCTTGGACGTACAAACAACTAAGATTCTACTTAAGCAGGACTAAAGCTCTAAGAAAAACTGAGCAATTACTAGTGACATATGCTGCAGGATCAGAGGGCAAGGCTATTTCAAAGCTGACAATTTCAAAGTGGATAAACCACTGCATCCGTTTGTGGTACTTACACCATGGTAAACTTGGAATATTTGCTGGCCCATCCTGGTCACTCAAAGCGCCCAAGGCCAATTAGGTCTCATTCCACCAGAGCTGCAGCTACTTTAGCAGCCTTTCTAAGGGGAGTACCAAACAAAGACATTCTAGAGGCTGCTACTTGGAGTTCTTTTCACACCTTTACAAAGCATTATCATTTGCCTCTTTACTCTAAATCCAGAGCAGGCTTTGCCACTGCAGTTCTGCAGGGCCTTATAGCTGCTCCTAATGCTGTTTAGCTCCAGCCCCCCAACCATAGCTTTGGGATTCTACCCAAATGTAATGACTGCAACAGTGAAACATGAAGAACATAGTACAGTTAACATAAATGTAGATGTTCGAGTGTATTCACTGTTGCAGTCCAGGTTACCCTCCCGCCATCCCCCTGTCATTCTGGAGTTCATCTTTCCTTCTCTATCTTCTATAACCTATGTGGTGTATTTGCTTGCAGATTAAGGTAAAGTTTATATTGATGCATGTATATATAATATATTCTTGCTACTTGTTTGGGGGCACCTGACATCGGGGGCAAGAAAAACTAAAGAAAATGGCATCTGCTGCATGTTTTATACCCCCTGACGTCATGGAAGAGGAGACAGCCAACCGACGCAGGTCCCAAGATTTTGGAATTCAGGCCGACTGAGGACAGAGCAATAAAAATACAATGTGAAGTTGTTCAATCTCGCTGTTCATTCTTGACTGGGTTCGCAGCCAATCCATCGGCTCCGGTGCGGCCCTATGCAAAGCTCAAGGTCTTCCAGTAGGTTGAGGCCAAGCCCCTATCCCATGATGCACTGTGAATTACCCCAGATCTAGATTGCAGCGACATCTGATTGGAGGTTGCAGTGCAAGCTCAGGCCAGTAAAATTTAAAACTTTTCTATTTAGCGTGTTATTTCATAACTTCACTAAAAATTTTGTCTTAGGATACTTAGGTAGTTGGTTAGCTTTGATAGCTTTCTAGCGGTCCCCTTCCAGTGTGTTCAAAAATATTAGTCTTTAACGTTTGGCCTCGTGTTTTTGGCCTAGTTATGTGTATATTGTTTAGGAGCTGTCCACTTACAAGAGTCTTGTGCCATATGTCATTCCTTTTCATCCAGAGTGTTGCTAGAGAAGAAAAGGAAGTTGATGGACAGGGGCTTGTTCAAACACCCTGTTCAAGAAGCTTTGAGTGACCAGGATGTGGCCAGCAAGTATTCCAAGTCCTCTAAATCTTCTGTGGAATCCAAGCATTCAAAGAAATAAAAAAAAAAAATGGAGGATTCTGCAACATCGGCTCCACAGACTTCGGAGCCGATTGTCTTTTCTTTTTGTAGCCGGCCCACAGCATTGGGGCCGGTATCCAAAGTGCCTCAGTCACCATTGCTTCAGTCAGCACCATCGGTGCATTAATCTAGGTCATCTGTCAGCCTTTCAGGTTTGGATATGGGTCGATTGGTGCAGAAGCTTTTACAGGCACCAGGCCTTGCCAAATTGTTATTGGCTCCGACCCAAGTGGCTTCGGAACCAAAGATCAGTACTCCAGCTTTGTTTACTCCTCCCCAGAGCTGTACCGGCCCTTCGGAGCCAGAGGAATCAGACCTGTTGATCGTGGAGCCTTTGGAGCTGAGACATGCTCCAGTGTCCTCGGCTCCATCCACTCTGACGTCCTCGGCGCCGAGCGGGGACTCTAGGAGCCAACACTCTCCAGAGACTCCCACTGAGGAGGTTCCCAGGAAGAGATTGTGTAAGAGGAGACACTTGGACTCCCCACAGGAGTCTTTAACATCTGACACTGACTTGGCTGAGAAAGAAGGGTCCCCACAGTCCTCCTCTGAATATATCTCCTTTGCTGAGATACTTGAGATCCTTAGGCAGAGGGGTGATTGGCAGTCCAAAAGCCCTACTGAAGATGAGTCCGTTCTCCTTAAGGCATTCAGGTCTCAAACCTCCACCTCTTGGGTGTTTACACCCTTCGATGAGCTCATGCAGTTGGTTTCTCGAAGGGCTTGGGATTCACTGGAGTCCATGGAGCCTGTTCCTAGGAGGCCTAACAAGTTTATATCAGCCCCACCAGGTAAAACTTTCTTAACCAAATGAGTCCCTGTTGATGCCATGGTGGTGGCGGTGGCCACCAAAAAAGAAATGTCTGAGACTTCGTCGTCTATCCATCCTCCTAATAGAGAGTCTAGGATCATGGATGGATATGGGAAACGCATGTTCAGTTCAGCGACTTTTGCTGTCCGTTCACTGAACTACTTAACCCATTTTACTAGGTTGCAAAGAGATCTCAAGGATTTAGGAGATGCTCTTCATGGTACAGTAGCTGCAGGGGCCTCAGACAAAGTTGCTACCCAGCTTTCTACCCTAAATTCTATTGTAAAACTCATCCATGCATCTCATATTCTATGCATCTGATGGAACGAGTAGGGCAGCAGGTATAGGAATCGCTCTTAGAAGACATTCTTGGATGCGCTTGTGTTCCTTCGCAAACACCCCTTATGATGGCTCATCCCTTTTTGGGCCTAAAGTGAAGGAAACTTTGACCAGGTGTGAACAGGAAGGAAAGAGACTCTGCTGTCGGAGTCTGTTTTTCCACCACCTAACCGGCCTTATCCCAAAGGGAGGAAAAATGTGGTTCTGGACAGCCCAAGGAACCTTTCAGGACACATGTGGTGAACCCCACTCCAGGGCAGAGGAGGTAGTATTAGTGGAAGATGCAGCCCTCGTGGCAGAAGGGGTCCCCAACATCAGGGTGACAGATCACTTCACTGGGCAACCCTACCAGTGCTCCTGAAAGGAGACCCGACTGTCCTGCTCTGGAGGCAGTCGGGGTCGCTTATCTTTGTACCCAGATGCCTGGCAAGAAATAACAAAAAGTTGGGTGCAAAGTATCATTTCCAGGGGGTACTTCATACCATTTGCCACACCCCCTCCGTCCATAAGGAGAATCCCGGACGTTCCACCCAGTTACAGGGACAAGCAACTGTAGAGGTCCGAAAGTTGCTAGAAAGAGTCATCCAGCCAGTCCCAGCAGACCAAACAGGATCCGGAACTCATTCAAGGTTCTCTTTGGTTCCAAAGAAAACAGGGGACTGGAGACCCATTTTGGACCTTGGCAGACTCGACCAATATGTAAAGAAAGAAGTTCTGGATGGTCACGCTCTAGTCTATACTTCCCTTCTTAGGGAAATACAATTGGATGTGCTTGATAGATCTCATGGATGCGTACTCCCACATAAAGATGGCCAGGCCATGCAGAGATCACCTGTGCTTTTGGCTGGGAGCCAATCATTTTCAGTTTCGAGCCCTGCCCTTTGGTCTCACTACAGCCCTCAGAGTGTTCACCAAATGTATGGCAGTGGTCACGGCTCACCTGAGGCATCTAGGATTCCAGGTGTTTCCATACTTAGAAGATTGGCTCCTTACCGCCTCCACCAGGCATTAACTTCTTCAGGCAAGGGACTACACACTGTTGCACTGCAATCATTTAGGTATTAAGTCAACTAAGAAAAGTCTGCCTTGTCGCCATCGCAGCATATCGTTTTTATCAGGGCAGAGCTAGACACCTCAACCACCAATCTAAGGCTAGCAATAGAAAGTCTTTTTTTCTTCATCAGCATGTCAGCACATTGGTATCGAAAGACAGAGCACCAGCTTCAGAAGTTCTGAAAGTATTGGGTTTGATAGCTGCAGCAATCCTAGCCATACCATTAGCAAGAATGTATATGTGGAGCCTTTAATGTCTGTTGTTCATTCAATGGTCTTACCAGGAACTACCCATGGACCACACAGTACTGATTACAAGCTCTTGCAAGAAAGATCTCCAGTGGTGGTTGACGTCTCTTCATGTCACCATAGGATGCCCCTTTGTTCTACCCCCTCCAGTAGCCATTGTGACCACGGACACTTCCCTGATAGGGTGGGGGGGCATTTTCAGGGAAAGACTGCCCAAGGCACATGGACACATTTGCATATTAATGTTCTGGAGGTGAGAGCAGTACTTTGGCAGTGCAGTACTTCCAGGACTCTCTTCCTCTAGGAACGATTGCCATTCAGCCAGACAATATGTCAGTAGTCTGGTACCTGAACACACAAGGGGGAACCAGATCTTACCCCCTTTGCCAAGAAGCTCTCAGAGTTTGGTAGTGGGCTGTTTCCTCCCAGCGCTTTCTGTTGGTAAAATGCACATTCCGGGGAGATCCAATGTGATAGCAGACAAACTGAGCAGGGCAATCTTGTTGCCACTCGAGTGGTCCCTCAAGAAAGAGATTGCAGACAGGATTTTACGCAAATGGGGCCAGCCTTGCTGTGACCTTTTTGCCAGTCACAGCAACACAAAATGCAGAAGCTACTTTGCCCTGATTCCCCCTCCGGGAGAAGCCCCAAGGGACGCACTCGTACATGATTGGCCCCTTGGTAGTCTCTATGCATTTCCACCAATCCCATTGATACCCAAAGTTCTACAGAAAGCAAAATCCCTGGTAAGGACCATAATCCTAATAGCTCCTCATTGGCCTCGGCAGATTTGGTTCCCATTCCTTCAACATCATCTCTTGGAGGATCCTTGGATTCTGGACCCAGTTCCAGACCTTCTGACACATCCATCGGGGGACTTTCATCCCTCTCTGCACCCATTGAAGCTGACAGATTGGCTGCTCCAGTTCCCCTCATAGCCAGGCTTCATAACTTTTCCAGTAAGACAAAACAGATCATTTTGTCTTCCCTTAAGCGGTCCACTAGAAGATTATATCTTACTAAGTGGAAGAGGTTTTCCATATGGGCCTCTAAGCATAACATTGATCCTTACCAAGCCTCCTTGACATCCATACTAGAATTCTTGACTATGATTTTTAACAAAGGAGCGGCAGCAGCAACAGTTGGCTGCTATATCTAATTTTCATCTTGGGATTGACTGGTTAAATGTCATATTCCACAAGCTATCCAAGGCCTTTCTCAAAGGGACATTTCGTATGAGACCACCTGTAAAAACTCCCTATTCTCCATGGAATCTAAATTTTATGCTGTCACGTATAATCCTCCCCCCATTTGAACCAGCTTTATCTTGTGACCTCAAATATTTGTCGTGGAAAACCATTTTTCTGGTAGCTATTACTTCTGCCCGCAGAGTGTCAGAGCTTCAGGCTTTATCTATCAGCCCTCCTTATTTGATTTTTCATGCTGACAGAGTATCACTTAGGACAAATCCCTTCTTTTTGCCAAAAGTTTGTTCAGAAACCAATATCAACCAAGTTATTGAGGTACCAGTTTTCTTCCCTAATCATTACAAGAAGTTGGAGTATATGCTGCACAAACTTGATGTTCACAGACAGCTCAGATTTTATTTGGATAGAACAATATAGATATCTGGAAATCAGACCAACTCTTAGTTTCATTCCCTGAATCCAGGAAAGGTAGACCGGTGCATAAAACAACTCTGTCTAAATGGTTATCTGATTGTATCACCGTTGTCTAGTCAGCTGCTAATATGCCTTTGCAACACAACATTAAAACTCACTCATCCAGAGCAGTTTCTATATCCTCTGCATTCCAAGCCAAACTGCCCCTTGATAACATTTGTGCAGCAGCCACTTGGTCAAAACCTCATACCTTCATCACTCATTACAAAGATGATAAGGCCTCCAGGGACAGGGCTTCCTTTGGGTCTATGGTCCTGAAGAATGTACTCCCGTGAGCCACCAGAGATTGATGGTGCTAGGGACGCTACCCATCAGTCAAGAATGAACGGTGAGATTGAACAACTTCACATTAAGAAGTTATATACTCAGCATGACGTTCCATGTGAGTTGTTCATCTCGCCTTCATTCTTACGTCCCTCCTTCCTTCCCCCTCCTGGCTGATAGTTGACCTAGATGTTGGTCTCGTCCTGGTTGCTCAATTTCTTCTTCCTTTTCGTAGGAGGATAGCTAATTTATATGGTTATAGTACATGCAGCAAACAAGATCTGAGGTAACTCACAGTGCATCATGGGATAGGAGCTTGGCCTCGAGCTACTGGAAGACCTCGAGCTTTGCATACGGCAGTACCGGAGCCGATGGATCGGCTCCAAACCCATCAGTCCGGAATGAAGGTGAGATGAACAAGTCACATGTAACATTATGGCGAGTGCATAACTTCTTATTTGCATGTTTAAGTCTAGCAATTTAACTCTTGGGTAAAAACAATAGAAAGAATTTCTTCATCTAGACTCTTCGGCACCACTATCTACATCAGAGGGTCACCACATGCTTTACTTTGGTCAGTAGAGAGCACTGTTTTCATTTTTTTCAGTTTCACATCTGACAGCAGTTTTTTTCCGTTTAAGACAGCAAGCCTGTGTCTTGCATTCATATTTACAGATGACAGAATTATCTATAAAATTCTGTCTGGCTAGGCTGGCAGCCTTCACCTTTCTTCACTCAGTCTTCACAGGGGTTAATGTTCACTGGGTATGCAATGTAGATGTTTTACATTAACCAAATTACCATTGCTGTGATGTCAGCATCTTAAACTTTTCAAAAGTCAGTGAATGCACTTTTCTGTTGTATTGAAGAATGTAGTGTGTTTTAATGTATATTTTTGACAATTTGACTAAACCTTGCTTATCTAGTTTTTTGACACAATTTTCTCCATGGACTACACATATTTCATGTGTACTTTTTCATATTCCTTCACAAATGTCATGTCTTCCACTGGCTTTATCTGTACTTTTCTGTTATGCATTTTAAGTATCACCCATTTTCTTACCTTTACTTTTTCCCTGTTCAGTATGTCCACACACTTCCTCTTTCTATATTTTCTTATCCCCACACTCTTTCATTTGTTCCTTTAGAATATCTAATTGTCTTTTCCTGTTTATCTTATACTCTTATTTAACTTTTACTGTCTTCACTTTTCTTTCAGTTGCTTAGCTTTTATCAGCCCTTTCGAGTTCTATTTTGTTCATGTTTTACTTTGTATGCCAACTGCTGCAGTTTCAGACTATCCAAGATTATGAATGCATTCTCAGTCTTCCATCCCCCATCACAAGCACTTTTCTCGTAGGACAGCCCCTTACCTGTGTCACCTATGTACAGATGTCATCTGCTGACATAACTTAGTTCCTGAGTCTCCCAAATCCTTCATTGCTGTCAGTTTTTCCTTCCATTCTGTGGTTTATTTCATTTCCTAATTGATTGCTCCATGTCTTTGTACAGTATTTTACCTGGTCTCATTTACTTATCTGGTTGATCTGTGCTTGCCCATTTTTCCTGCAGTATGTAATTGTTTTGTGCCTCTCTACTACCCTTCCCTGTATCCTAATTTTTTTCCTTTTACACTAGCCCATGTAAAAGTTGGGAGCATTGTATTTTTCTGCAACCTCATGGTTCACCTCATATGTCTTCATTAAGTTGAACACTGTTTGCTCTTGTCTTCACACTTATTACCAGCCCTAGCCCTTCCTTTATATTCCCACTTTTTGGCATTCTAATTTATCTCTAACAAAAAAATCGCTAATTTCCGCAGATTCTGTTCAATTACCCCTACATTTTCTTGCCTTTGCTAGTTTCTCAACTCTTTTAAGCACATCTTGTTTTACCCTTCTTGGGATATCTTTCCAGAATTTCCTATTTTTTTGTTTTTTGATCGTGTTATATTCTCCATTGTTACCAGTTTGGACTATGCTTTTTTATTTGTGTGTGTGTATATATATATATATATATATATATATATATATATGTATGGGTCTAGGGCACATGCTCGACCTAACGTGTCCGAATCACAAAACACCGAATACACATACATGAAAGCGCTTAACATCGAAAAGCGCTTCCGTGTATGTGTAGTTCAACAAAAAAAAAGTCTGTGTTTCTGCAGGGGGGGCTTTGCCCCCCTGCACCCCCCCCACTTTAATATTCTCACTCTGAGATCGCACTACAGTGGGGAAAAGGGAATTTTTCCCTTACCCGCATTGTAGTCCGACAAGCACACATACACGGAAACGCTTGTCAATGTTGAGTGCTTTCATGTATGTGTGTTTGGTGATTCGGACATATGCTAGTTGAGCATGTGTCCGGATCCTATATATATATATAGATACATATATATAGATATATATATATAGATATATATATAGATATATATATAGATATAGATAGATTAGATATAGATATAGATATGTATATATATATATATATATATATATATATATATAGCTATATAGATATATATATATATATATATATATATATATATATATATATATATATATAGATATATATATAATACACACACATATATAGGAACACTTTATAATCTCGAAATACTGAAATGTTGAATTTCACTATCTAGAAATTGTAAAGCCAAATGTTGAAAATAGCGAAAGTTCATAATCGCGAATATGAATATCTGAAATTCGCGGTTATGGACTTGTACTACGTTATGTCCGGGTTTGCGTGTTGATGGTGCATGGTGCTGTGTGTGGATCTTGGTGTTATGTCCGGTAAGTGAGTGTTTTGTAAGGGTTTTGAGTGGGAGTTAGTGTATGTGAGTGTGCTGATATGTTTGATGTGTGTCTGAGGGACTGGAGAATGTGAGAGTTTGCTTTTGTTTCTTGTTTGTGCGTTCTCGGAGTTGGTATATATAAGTAAGGGGGGTGCAGGGGGCTTGCCCCCCTGCTTACGTGTGTATGAGTTGTGTGTGTGTGTGTGTGTGTGTGTGTGTGTAGTTTTGTTTATTTTGTGATGTGGGTGTTTTGGTGTATGTGTGCTGTGGTGTGTGCGGTTTGTTTGGGTTTTTGAATGTTGGGTTTTGTAGTTTCGCATTCATGATTTCGAGATACTGAAATTCGATCTTTCAGTATTTCAAGATTATGACGTGAATCCATATTTTATATGGATCTACAGCTCAACATGGAAAATACAATTCGAAATTAAGCAGTAGACCCTACACTTCAGCGAAAGTCCACTTAAATGAAAGTGTACTTTCTCTGAAGTCTAGTTCCCCAGGCTACCCAAAACAAAAATAAAAACACTAAAACATGTTTTTGCAGGGGGGCAAGCCTTCTCTGCATCCCCACACCCCCTATTTAAGTGTACCAATTCTGAGATTGCACTACAGCAGGGAAAAGGGAATATTCCCATTCTGCGCTGTAGTGTGACTGCCGAAGTCAGTGTTCGAAGTTTCACTACTAGTATCCACTCAATCAAAGAAAAGTGTATTACTCTAATCAGTCTTTCCTTCCACCACCACCCTAACGTAGATGTCCCCTCAAAATAGTAAATAGCTTGTCTCTTGCCCTTAGTTTTTGGAAGTAAATCCCATCAGATGCTTGGGTACTAGAAATAATCCAGAATGGTTACACATAGCAGCTGGAATCCTTCCCTCCAAAATCGGGAATCCCTGCTCCTCCAAAGAATCAAATGAATTTGTTTCCTCCAATTCCATCTCAAATGCTTGCTCAGTATTTTTCTAGTATCCAAGAAGGAAGGTACCTGGAAACCTTCAATTTTAATACTTTTTTAAAAATTTCATAGTTTATAATGTTAACCCTGCAGTTTCTCGTCCTTCAAAAACAGGCTATTTTAGTGACTTTTGATCTCAAGAATGCATGCTATCACATCCCTACACATAAAAACTTGGGCATTATTTAAGATTATTTTGTTGGTCTGTGTCTGGATTAGATTTTTCTGTTTACATTCCTTACCCCCTTGGACTCTGCATGCTTCAAAGGTTTTTACAGAATGCTTGGCTGCAGTAGTTTGCCTTCTGTAAACTTCAGGGAATCTACTTCCAACCCTGTCTGAGCAATTGCCTCATCTTAGCAGAATCAAAGATTCCAAGACATCCCATATCTTTGCCATAAGCATCTTTTCAAAATTAGGCTTCAATCTAAACCCCAAAAAATCTTCCCTAACCCCCAGCTCATAGATTAACGTTTCTGGGATATTTGTTGTACACTTCTGTTGCAATGGCTTGTCTTCCATCAGAGAAGGTATCATTCTACCAGCTGTAGTTCTTAGATTTGGCTGACTAATCCTTTCTCACTGCAAGAGAATATCTCAGAATTCTGAGCTGTATGGCTTCAGCTTTCCTGATGGTTTCTTTTGCCAGTCTATATATGAAATAAATCCAGTGGTTCTAAAAATCTATGTGGACACAACCAGCATCCATTTTCCTTTCCAATGCCATTTCTGGGATTTGCCCAGAAAAAAAAACTATTGTGGTAGCCAAACCATATTCAGCTAAACCCAAGCCTTCCTTTCCCACCCATTCCAACTTTGTGACAACAAATGCGTCAGACTTTGGGGAGCAGTATCCAAAGGGAGCAAAGATTAGGGTATTTGAGATCCCACTTCAGAAAGAAATGCATCAATTTCAAAGAAATGATGGCTCTCATAAAAGCCTTAAAAACATTGAATTAGTGGTGTACCCTGGAACCACTTTTAGTGATCACAGATAACATCACAATAAGTGTGGTACAGAAACAGGGAATCAGGACAGTCTAGACATCGTTGACTGGAAGGTGTCAATTCTCTCTGCAGGCAACTTGCATCCTGTCAAAGTGCAGCACTGTTGCAGACTCTGAGCGGGTCTAGGACAGATTCTCATGAATGGTGGTTGTGCACAGATGTCTTACAGGAGATTGTGCACCTGTGGGGAAACTCCTCAAGTAGATCTGTTTGCCTCATTTCACAACAGTGTGTTAAACAAGTTTTGTACAAAGACCTTATAAAAAGGCATAGAAAATGGATGTCTTTTCTTTCCCATTGGTATGATTTTGTTCTATTTCCATTCCTTTCCCTTGATAATTTGAGTTTTGTTAAAGATCAAGAAAGACTCTCCCATGATTTTTTTGATAACTAACCTCACTTCTCCCTACTCATGCACCTGGTCAAAGGCAGTAACCAGAAACTTCTTCACAGAGTGGACCTACTCGCACTTTGCAAAGGATCTCTCACCCACCACCATTTGGAACCTACACCTGACTGTTTCAGTAATAAAAATTTGGTCCAATTTAGGCACCTCTATGCAGAGGACATGCTAGCAAGTTGTAAAGGAAGCTAGAACTGCTACTAGAAAGTTATATTTAGCCAAATGGAAAACCTGTGCCACTGGTTCGCTAGTACTTCTGTGAATTGCTCACTTCCTGCATTTCTTACATTTCTGTTAAAAGTACACATTTCAGCCATTTTGGTCTGCTATTACATTCCCTTTATTTCCAAGTAAAACAGTTTTTAAAGGGGTATTACATAGTGGAACACCTAGTAAATGGGTAACTCCATCGTGGGATTTGAGTTTTGTTTTGAAGAAACTAACGTTACTTCCATGTGAACCTTCAGCTAGCTTTTCCATAAAATTCCTCAACTGGAAGGCGGCTTCATTGCTCCGATGTGTGCCAGAAGAGTGTCCAAGTTGCAAGCAGTTAATGTTGCTTCAGTCTTTTTGGCGGTTTATAATGATAATGACTCAGAAGTAACCCTTCTTGTATGCCTAAGGTAGCATCTGAGTTCACTCACAGTATAATCCCCTTCCTAGTTTCTTCTCCCAACCTAAAAACACTGGAGGAGTACTACTTTCCCTGAATGTCTGCAGACAACTCAGATGCTACTTGGACAAGACAAAAGACTTTAGAGTGAGTGACCATCTCTTTTATAAAGGTAAGAAGGAAGGGCAACAAGTTTATAAACAGGCTATACCCGGGTGGTTAGACCTTACTGTTCAGTTTTGCTATTATCATCAAGGAAAATGTTTGTCGTCCCCCCAACCCCACCTCCTCCATTCTAGGGTACACTCCACTGGAGGTATTGCTAATTCTGCTGCCTTTTTGGAAAGGGGTGAACTCTAGAACCATTCTAGAAGTGACAAGTTGGTGCTCAGTGCTAGCTTTCACTAAACATTACTAAACTGATTCATTATTTTCCAGATTCAAAACAGGATTTGCTGAATCTGATGTCCTTCAAGGATGCATCTGCAGTCCTTACAAATGGGTTGTCCTGTCGTCAGGCAGCCCTTCGGTCGGCCGGATTCCAAAGTCTGGGTCTGGCTTCGGCTGGTGTCGCACTTCACCCGACGTCATAGCTGCAGTTCTTCGGGTATAAAGGCATCAGCCGACGCCATTTTCCTCAGTCTTTCTTGCCGCGTGGCGCCCGAAGCAGAAGCTGTTCGCAAGTGCCGGTCGGTCAGATCCAGAGATTACTACTACCGAATACTACGAAGACTTCTAAAAAGCTAAGTACCCCGTTGGGGACTCTTTCTTGCCTCAGCCGATGTCAGAAAAAGTGAATAACTGTTTAACTTGTGGGAAACAAATACCTCATAAAGATTTCCACTCTTACTGCTTACCTTGTTTAGGCCCAGACCACGACGTAGCAGCTTGTCTAGCCTGTGCTTCTTTTAACCGACGGACGCTTAGACGTCGGTTGGAGTTTGCCGAGCAGTTTTTCGGCTCTGATTTTGCTTATATTATGCCATTGGATCCTCTGACTACACAAATATCCAAAAAACGCAAAGAGAAGGACCGACACTCGCGGTCCGCGGTTTTGGCCGAAACCGCGGTTAAGCAAACCGCGAGTGTCTCGGTTTCGGCCGAAACCGAGCAAGCGGTTCTTTCTTCAGCCGAAACCATGCCTTCTACCGAGGCCTCTTCTAACCTGGTAGAATCGGCTTCTGAAATCCAACCTGCTGTTGTGGTTTCTCAGGAATTATCGGACACTATTCCCTTGGATATTTCAACCCCTGCACGTGGAGCTGCTAGGCCTCCTGCAGCCATGTCCATTAAGGCTTTTGCCAGGGCTAAAGCAGCTAAAGCTACTAAGACTGTGCCTGTTAAGCCCCCCTCTCACAGGCCCAGCTCCAGTTCCCAAATGCTTTCTCTGGCAGAGGATCTCATTTCTTTAATCAGGGGATCCCAACCTCATCCAGACAGGGCCTTCTGGATTTTGGTCCTGCATCCTCTGCCCTAAGCTTTGACAGCCATCATGTAACTTTATGCTACTGTAAACAGTGATCAAATGATGAATATAATACAGTTATACAAATAAATTAATCTTAACAGTAGATGTTTGAATAGATCACTGTTACAGTACCGTCCATCCCCCTTCGGTTATGTTTATATAGCTTTTCCTCAACTACTGTCCCTTTGCTGGAGTGAGGTCCTGTATACCATCTTTCTGCTGTGACGTGTAGAACTGTAGCGTTCCATAGTTGAAGCAAGAAAGCTCTGTATTTTGGTGCCTGTACATTCCTATAATTTGTGTATGTGCATGTTTTATATATGTATCTTTAAACATTGTTATTTAATTAGTATAGTCAGTGAAAACAGCACTTCTTTTTTTGAGAAATGTCTGGAGTAACTCCACAAACACAGACACTATACAAACTCCACCTAGAAGCCAGACTTGAACTCCTGACTCTCAACCTATGAGGATGCAGTGGTCTGTCTTGGTGTTTGTTTTGATCATTTTTTTTTCAGATGTACTTATGCTTTGTGACAGGGTTTCTCATTTAAGGTGTTGAATGCCAAGGAGGATTTGTTTATAACATATATGTTTTAGCTGCCATTTTTCACTTAGAACATTCTCCCTCAGGTTTCTGTCTTTTAGATTGTGTTTCAGACGCTCATTTGTTGAGTTTAATCCTTGTCTTGTGCTTTACTTTTATATTTAACTACATGTGTAGTGCATATGGACTTGAATACATTTTAAAATTGTTACAAATGGCACCTTTACTTCTGTGCTTGGACCAACATTTTTGGCTGCTTTTCTTAGTTCTACATTAATTTCTGTGTATACAGTTTGAAACAGAAGTAACGGTTTATGCTGTTTTATTTACAGAAATTTTTCTATAGAAATGCACACAGACATGACTCTAGCTTTGTGGCATTTTCAGAAATTGTGTATGTGCAGGGACAGTGCTGTGTTTTTCTGTTTTGTACATGGGGAAGGAAGTATGTTAGACAAGGCAGACAGAGGGTTACAGAGCTGTGTTTTTTTAATAGGTGGAGTTACTAAGTCTCCTCCCCTTCACCATTCTTTGATCCTGCAGACACCTGCTACAGGCCCTGGCTGCTTGCAGAGAAGGCTGCTAGACTTGTAGATTTGTGCTGTTTGTCCCTGAAAGGAGCTCTGCGATGCAGCTTGAAACAGCAGGGTGTGTTACTGCATTGAACAGGTGAATGTTAGTTTGTGCCAGAGTGAGGATGCAGTTTGTTCTGATTCTGAGCTCTTTAATGCTGCAGTTCTGGCTGTTCTTCCTGCCTTCTGGCAGGTCATCCCTCATTCTGCATCATCCCTGAACATGAGCCTGCCAAAACAGCGACGGAAGGTCTCCTGCTCCATGCTAAACTGCTTTGTAAGTAGCCACTGCTTGTAATTACAGAAGACTGTAAGAGTCCTTTGTGAGGAAGGAGTGGACTGCAGCTATTACTACTGCATTAACCTGTTTACGTGCAGTACTGTGCAGTCTAAGGGGAGGGTACGACCTTTGGGAATGCATCTTGCTGATTCACTGTATGTAAAGCTTGCTGTTGGTTGTGGACGCACAAAGCTAATGAGGTGGGGGTTGGGGGAATCCTCACTGCTTGAATATGCGGTCTCACACATGGGGACTGCCTTTTTGCAGTGTGTACAGGTTGACATGTTGCAGAAAGAAATAATTTGCAGTTTTACTGTACAGTTTGTAGCCCTTCTTACATGATTTATTAGAATAAATACTGTCTGTCTTCTATCAGAATGAACAGTAATTTTTTTTCTCAGTGCTTGGTGTAGAAAAATATCTTTGTCCGCCCTCTGAAATGCGTAGAGAATATATTTTGAGGTGTTTCTTGTTTAAGAAAATAGCCCTTGGTGTATGTCAGCTGCACCATAACCATGTGCCAGTTATGATATACATTTATGAGACTGTGTCAGTGATAGAATATCTCAAAAAAAGCTTAGCACTTAAGATTTGTTTGTCCTTCTCTTTCTTCCATTTACTGATTTTATTCTTTGCATTTGGCCTGTGTTCTAAGGAAATGGGTGCGTTCCTTGTGATATCTCTCATTTGATGTTTTATATATTATCTTGGGTTCTTGGCACCCACTGTTGTATGTTCCTGGTTTATGGAGAGCAGTGCACAGCTTTTTTTCCCTTTATACTGAGTTTGTGGTTAACAAATTTGTAATATTTATTCCCTGTTCTGACAGCTGGCATATTATAGTTTATGGAAGGCACCCCACCCCTTTCATTGTGTTCTTTGGTTAAGCTACTTGACTTTCATACACCTTCGTATGTTTAGTGTGTATACTATACATATTGTTTCTGCCTCCTGTATGAGGTGGTGCATTTGTGAATTTTGATGTTTGCTCTGGTTTATGTTGCTAGTTGCACTCATTTTGATCTTTCCTATTTGGTGGTAGTGAGTCATATTGCATCCTCTTTTTGTTGGAAAAAAGGATGCTTTTCTTCGTCACTGATCATTTCTAGTTTAGTGAGTGTTGTATTGCTTCCTTTTTAGGTTACTGATAGTTATATCAGTTAGTGTTTCCTCACCGTTTGAGAATACTGTTTCATTGTCCTTCATTTTGATTTAGTATTCTTTGTGCTACTACTGTGTTTTAAAAGTGAGAGATTGATATTCATTTTGTGCTACTAGCTAGGTTGTACTATGCCTCATTGTCATGGTTTTATGTAGAGTTTACCTCTTTAGTGTGGTTTCTGACAGCAGCATATCTAGTGTATAGAATGCTGCACTACATCATTGTACTTCGATTTTTTTTGTTTTTCCATGCAAATTGGTTACTTTTTTCCCACATTTTATGGAATGTACAACAGATCTTATCACTTTTGAAATACATAGATCTTCATGAGTGATGAAAATATATATTTTTAAAATTAGTAGGGGCTGCTGACGTAGGTGTGTTTTGTTCACCTTGTAGTTTTTGCAAAGAGGAGTTTGAATGGCTTACATTGCCATGACAGTTCAGTTGTTCAGACTGTGTCCAGGGAGGGAATGGTAGTTGTGTAGAGTTATATTAGTAATACATTTATTTTTCTTTTATTCTAAGCATGCCTCTTAATAGTCCTTGGCTTTGCAGAATGCCCCTGATTTTTTTTTCTCATATTTTTTCTATATTCCCTCATAACATTTTTGATATATGGTGACGCAAAACCAGTTCTGTTAACTTTTTAAATGAATTAGAGCAATATTTAAGAATTGTCCCTGTTGGGCCCTTGTTCCTCCCTTTCTTTGGCTTTGTCATTGGTTTCTTTAGCAAAGTTGTTGAGAGATGTTACTATAAAATTAGTATCCAGTGGTTTTAATGACCTGTCTTAATTATTCCAGTTTCATATCTGCATCAACCCATTTCATATTTTGTATATGAGCTGTAATATACTTCAGTGTCTGTTATGTAAACCAGTTCTGTCAGTGAAGCAAATCCCTCATTAAATGGACTGCAGCATGGCACCTTTAACTCAGTTTAATTTCTGTCTCTGGATCAGAATTTGTGTGAAAATAAATAAATCTTGTACACAAGGATGCACAGATTTTAAACAGTGGGCAAAAATCAAGTATGAATAACTAAAATGTGTGCTGTTTTATGTGATGGGACTTCATCAGACTACACTGCCTGGGAATTCTTAGAACATTTACTTACTGCTGGTGGTGTTTTTGACATTTTTGAAAGACTGAGGGTAGAAAAAGGGTGCATGCTGTGCACAGGATGTCTGTAATATGAATGGGAGTGGTACTGTAGACGGATAATGTGCCCACCATTTACTGCTGCAAATGTAGTGGTACTGTTAATGTGGAGGTTAGGAATCTATGTCCGTAGGACACTGGCTACTTGCTGTGACAGCTTAGAAAAATCATTCTGTCCTCCTTGTTTGGGTAGATGTCTACACAGATAAACAAAGTTTGCAGATGGCTGAAGGCTGTTAGTAAAGGTAAAGCTTTATAGAAACGGGTCATTGTGTTTGAGTCCTGACTGGCTTAGAGGTGCTAACACCCAAGTCCTTAGCAAAACTGAATGTGACCACTGGGGCACCTCTTCAGTCAGTCAAAAATAGCATTAGAAGACATTGTGTCCTTCACATATAACAACGTAAAATGAAAATAGCAGATGTCCTTCGTAAATGCATTAGCTCTCAATTCACACTGACGAGAAGTCTACGCATTCCATCTCTTACTCTACTTGTATTACTGTGGGAGGGTGCCTTAAAATATGAGAGTTTCATATTTGGAAAAACCTGAATGTGTGCATTATTTGTATGTATGTTCTGACATCAGCAAGTAATTTTTATGTGTTCTGCGTGCACTGTACTGTTCAACAGCCCTTTTTTCCCCCCAGAGTTCTTCCAGTGGTTGTTTGACCTCATTTCTGTGTATCCGATACAAGTGTTTTATCACAGCCTGGGCATACAAGCTGTGGTTCTCTCTCAGTCATAGTCGGGGATGGGGTATCAATTTTTTTCGGCCACTGTTACTCAGTTACTGTGTATGATATTCTCAGCATGCATGATCTCCATTTAATGGTTGGTTTATGTGGAGCTGAATCTTTCTCCCTGTCCCCTGCAGATCCTGCCTTCTGTGGCCTAACAACAGCCAGTCTCTCAAATTCCTCATCAAGAGGGTCTTGTGTGTCCTGCATCTTTGGCTATTTGGGAAAATAGGCACATGGTGTAGGACTCAGTTTCTGTGGGGGGGGCTTCATGGAATGCCTGAAGCCTACTACAGCTTGTATTCTCTAATTGTTGGTGGCCAGTCATACCTAGCTTTTACACTACACTTCCTATGATGTGTCTGCTGCAGTTGTCAGTCTTGCATTGTATCAGGCAGTCTTCCCCCAGGATTGGTGAATCAGCACCCTTCCCTGCCAGCTCGTCCAACACACAAGTCATCTGGCTTGCAGTCTGAGCTTCATTCCTAAGTAGAACCGAACCATAATCCTGTGTTTCAGTTGACTTGTGGTGTTTATTTCTGCTGTGCTGCCTCTGTGATATCGACCATAAGGCAGTAATGTAATACAGTTTTACCACACTGACTCAGTTTTTCTTTGGTGCATTTTTGTTTCCATTCTTGAGTATCTCTGTTATAAATTGGCAAATGTTCTGTAATTATTGATAGTTTTTAAAAAACTTGATTTTGACTGAATGCTTGAAAATTGTTCAGTGTTGCAAAAATGGAGTCCTTTGGAGTTCAGGGGACCATTACAGTAGTTACTGCATGACCCAGCTAGTTAGGTTAACACATCTGGACAGCTTTTGCACTTCTGTATCAACTCATTTGCTTTCAAGTTATGATGAATGTGCCCTGTAAGGCAGTGCATTAAATAGGGAAACTAGTAATTTAGTCTACCTTTTTTAGTTTAATCACTGCACCAACACCGTTCACTGATGAATTTATAAAATAATGAAATGATATTTTTATAAGCAAGTAGGTAGACTGGTTGTAAGATCATTTTTAGCCACTACCCAGGTACTGTTGCACACTGCAGTCCATGTAAACAAATATACAGTTGAGGGAGATGTGCTGTTACAAATGCAGTCATTTCAGGCTTATTGTGATAAGAACAGATCATTGTATATGCTGTGGTTACATGGCTAAATATTGCTGTAATTACATTTGGGTTACACAACCAGTAAACAACATTTGTAGTAGAAGAGAAAGTACCTATTAAAATAATTTTTATGTATAAACAAAAAAATGTAATGTTCATTGTGGTTATGGTGGTCTGCAAAGCAGAATCTAAAAAATATAGAGTGTGTAAAACTACATTAGTCTGCTTACCCATTGGGCATGAAGTGGGGTGTACATATAGTACGTCCTTTCATTTTTAGGAAGTTTTTTCTTGTGTGTCACAACTGTGTAATTAAGACTTTCTCAACAATTATTAGAACATCATTAAAAGGAACTGTTTTTAAGTGTTCTGTTTTCATTTGTTACACGTTAATGTTATGGCTTCTTTCTTTGACAAGGAACCTGAAAGTACGTTAACATATACTCCATGGTTAGGTTGTGATGAGAGCATACCCAGATGCAGAATGTGCAAGGTGTTTCAAGGCATAAGCCACACCAGTGTGTGTAGATTCTAAACCTCCACCTGCTTAGTTTGGTTTGACACAAGTCACTTCATGACAGTTCTGCAAAATCACCCCTGAAAACAGTTGTGCAAAGTGAGTCTTGTCTGCATAAAGGCTAACAGTAGGTCATGGATAGATTCCATAGATGATACCGTAGAAGCTCTGTGTAAAAGGCTTGCTAAATGTCTGTGCATAAGTTTGCATACTGTGCTTCATAGTAAGAGAGAGAACATGGGAATGGGACACAGTAGTTCTGCAGTCGGCCCCAAAAGGTAAGTATTACTCCCACCTGCAAAAAAAAAATTTTTTTGTTTGTGCTACTTCCATGTACTGTAGAACTTGGCTATTTACCTTTGCCATAAAACCGTGCACATCACTTCCTCATGTCATTTTCATTTGTTTGAGCTTGATGTCAGCAAACACATTTTACTTTCCAGTTTGCCAGTGAACTTGGTTGGTGACGGGGAGTCAGAGCTTATAAAAGCAGGAACTAAGCCGCGATGAGATGCCATTTTGTTGTAGGAATGCACACACTGACGTAGGCACTGTTTTGAACCTTACTTCTTCACCGATCTACTTGTTTTTTCGGATACAAGAGGAAACCAGAGATCACTGAGACATTGGGAGGGCTTGTAGACTGTAGTTACCCAACCAAGAACTTGATAGACAGCTAAGACGTGAGGCATCAATGTTACAGCACTGATGCTCTTTTATTCTACTCTCACACATGAGTTTCAGTTTCTAGTGAGCTTGTAAAGATACATACTTTTTAGTATTTTCCAAAAGGTAATGTAGATCCTCTCTGTTCCCCTAGCTTTGTCTAATTAGTTTGAGGGTTATATGAAGGAACTTAACTCCAGCTGCAGGTCTCTGATTACTAGTATTGTACGTGGTTGACCCAGCGTCTGCATTTTTTGACAAAATCAGCACTTAACCACGTGAGTTTTGTAGCCCTGCTATGTAGTTACTGGTAGAGTAGATGTACTGTGCTTAAATGCATTGTAATCACATCTGTAGATGGGGCGTTTAGAAGACCTTAGATGTCTGTAGTTCATACACTAATCACTTGTTTAGGCACCTCCATCTGTGAAACTGTTACTTCTAGGCATGTCCTAAGATCATGTCTTGATAGTGTTGCATCTTTTGCATGTACGTTGTATAGATGTTTGTGGCCTTATTCCTTTTTTCTGCTGTCAGTTGCTTGTTAGACTACAGCAGTTGAAGTATTTTGCTTTTCTGCAGGTATTAATGCATTTGAACTAGTAGTATGGTGCGATTTTAAACCAAAGTCTTTTCCAGGTGAGGATACTAAGGGCTGTGTCTGAACATGCTTTCATTTCCACCTCAAGACCACGGGTAAATTGTTTCATTAGTAAAAGAAAATTCTATGAAAACCAGCCCCAGGTTCTTGGGATGTGTAAACATACTAAGCTGCTTCACCCAGGTATCAGCTTGTCAATTACACATCACTGAGAAAATTCTAGCAATCTGTGTTTCTTAAGTCCATTGGTGCAGTGGGGGGAACACCTCTCTGCAGTGCTAATTTCCCCATATTTGTTTAGCAGTTTAAGTGCTCTGAGGTTAGCTGGGCATGGAATATGAGCACCTGATGGCCATCTTTCCTGTCTCTGCATATTGTATGCGGGTTGGGGGGGGGTTACTAACTTACTCAAAAAATTGTAGTGATTTGGGAAAGAGAATCTATTCATGGGAGTATGGGTGTGCCACTTCACAGGTGTGCTGCTTGCACTGACATGATTACACACTATTAATAAACTTTGGGGTATACCACCCACGTTTGCTTTTAGAGGGAATGAAAAAGAGTGAAACTCTGGAAAAAAGAATATGACAATTTTTGCATGAAGTTGTATAATTCTGTTCTGTTTTTGAACTGTGGTGGTTTCTTCTCTTGTGTTTTATTGTCTGTCATTTGTCTTGATTACCAAGTTATTTGCCTTTATAGCAGCTTCCTTATCCAGGAGAACCTTGTATGTAGTGCATCTTTTCACCTAATGATTCTTTTTGTAGAATGTGTCACTGGCTTCCTCTCTATTTGAAGCATGGGAGTGGGGTTTTTTTTGTTTTTTTTTTTTAACCTTTCTGCTGCCCTTTACGGACCGTTAGCCTAACGCCTCCTTAGCCATCCATCTGGCCCATTACTGTAAATCCACAAAACCAAATGAAACCAAGAAGTACACAAAAAAGCCCAAGCCTTCATAAACAGGTGCTTGGATGTATTTTTCAAACTGCATTTAAGTGCTTTTGTTCCAAAAAACATTTACAAGGAACTTCATCAGACAATTAAAAAAAATGACTGCCTGGTTAAACACTTTTAAAGCATGGCATCACTTGCTGACTCGTATTTAAAAGCACAGTGTCTTACTTGCACTTAAAAGATGTTATTTAAAAACATATGCATTCAGAAAAAGTGAAACATGTAAATGTGCATGAATAGTAAAACATGAACCATGACATTTAAAAACTATGAAGTATTTTAAAAAACAAACAAAAAAGTGTATTCATACTATTTACATATATACGGAGTTTCTGACTTAATCCTTCAGAAAATGCATGCTGTCACAAAACACATTTTTCTACTAACTTTCTATGGTTATAACAGCAATATTTTAAACCTTTTCCTTGCAGTGACTTTTCTAACTTGAAGCCGCTATATAATGACAGACATCAGAGTTTCAGACTTCATGCCCTTCAGAAAAATGTCTACTAGCACAAAACACATTATTCTAGCAACTTTAACTATATAACAAGACATATTTTACACTTTGTCCCTGAAGATGTTCATCGTGTTACACTGCTGCAGTCATTACACTTGGGTTATCCTGCCGTCAGGTGGTCCCTCAGTCGGCTAGAGTTCCAAAGTCTTGGTCCAGCGTCAGTTGCTGTCGCTTCTTCCCTGACATCAGTGCGACAGGGGTATATAAGATGCAGCCGACGCCATTTTCTTCAGTCTTTCTTGCCGCGCGGTGCCCGAAGCAAAAGCAGTTCGCAAGTGCCAGTCGGCCGACTCCTGAGATTTTCATTCTGAATCCAGAACCGAAGTCTTCTACAAAGCTAAGTACCCCGTTGGGGAAACTTTTTTCTTGCCTCAGTCCGATGTCCGTAAAAGTTAATAACAGTATTTCTTGTGGGAAGCAAATGCCTCATAAGGATTTCCATTCTTACTGTATCCCATGCCTATGCCTAGGCCCAGACCACGACGTCACAGGTTGTCGGTTTAACAAGCGCACTATTAAACGTCGGTTTGATTTTGCCCGACATTATTTTGGCAGAAAATTCAATTACACCATGCCGTCAGAACTACCGATGACCGGAATACACAAAAAGCGCAAAGACAAGGACAGGTATCCAAGGTCATTACAGGCCACGACAATGGGGTGCTTCAACCCAGAAAGAAGGGGAAGACGGGCCTCAACCTTATAAAAAACAGCCCCAATGACTTTCCACTACAGCTGCCAAACACTTATCTCTTGGCAGCCCCCTTGGAGGAAAACTGGCATTTTTCTGTCACAATTGGCATATGATCAGACAAATGGGTTCTCAACATTGTATCTCAAGGTTACAGGTTCCACTTTCACACTCTGCCAAGGTTAAAAGGAATGCCAAATCAATGGGCAGAGGCTCAAAGACAAATTACAGCATTCATGGACATGAGAGCTATTCAAAAGATACCAACACAGGAGCAAGGACAAGGATTTTACTCCAGACTCTTTCTGATTCCCAGAAAGGACAAAGCCTGGAGGCCCATTCGGGATCTTTCTTCTCTAAACACTTACCTGGATGTTCCAAAATTCAAAATGTTGACACTACAGCAGTTTCTTCCCATGCTGGGCAAGAAAGCTTGGCTCTTAACTTTGGACCTCAAGGAGGCATACCTGCATGTCCCTATTAGACAAAACTGCAGAAGATACCTCAGATTCTTAGCAGGTTCAATGCAATACCAATTCTCTGCACTGCCCTTTGGCTTATCTACTGTGCCCAGGGTCTTTACAAAATGCCTGGCACCAGTAATTGCATTTTGCAGACAAAAAGGAATTCAAATTTACCCATACTTGGACGACTGCCTTATTCAAGCAGAGAGCAAAGACATTCTTCTAAAGCATCTGGCGTTTGTAAAAAGATTGCTAATTTGCCTAGGGTACACAGTAAACAAAAAGAAGTCAAAACTAGTGCCCTCACAATAGATAATATTCCTGGGTGCCAGCTTAAATACAACGGCCCAGATGGCTTATCTCACGCCAGACGAGCAAGGACAACTGACTAAATATTTCCAATTGATGGCAACAAAGACCCAACTCCCTGCAAGAAAAATTCTGCAGGCCTTGGGTTACATGGCATCTTGCATACTACTAATTCCATATGCCAGACTGCATATGAGGAAACTACAATGGTACCTAAAGAGTGTCTGGTCTCAACACTGTCACAGTTTGGAAACAGTAATACCACTTATTCCTTGCCTTCAACAGGATTTTCTATGGTGGGCTCAAGCCTGTCACCTCAACAAGGGACAGCCTTTCACTCAACCCACAGCCAGGCAAACACTGACAACAGATGCATCGGATTACGCCTGGGGAGCACACATGGCAGCAAAATGTATTCAGGGCAAGTGGCCTGCAGAACAAAGGCATCTTCACATCAGTTAAAAAGAGATGCTAGCTGTACAAAATGCCCGTATAGCTTTCAAGGGCCTTCTGCATCCAGGACAACTACTACTAAAGACAGACAACACCACAGTTATGTGGTACATAAACAAGCAAGGGGGCACTCATTCTTATCCCCTCTGCAGACAAGCCATGACCTTGTGGAACACAGCTCTAACCTATCAAGTTCATCTGCAAGCACAATTCCTGCCAGGAGAGAAAAACACACTGGCAGACTACTTAAGCAGAAACATCATGGATCCGCATGAGTGGAAATTACATCCACAAATATTCAGAATGATAACACAAAAATGGTGGAGCCCGGACATAGATCTGTTTGCATCCCCAATGAATTGCCAGCTATAGAAATTCTGCACAAGGACTTACCACCCACAAGCATGGAAAGTGGATGCCCTCTCATTCAGCTGGAAAAACCTACAAGTATATGCTTTCCCACCACTACCTCTCCTTTCAAAGGTACTCCTAAAAGCCAGGCAAGAAAAGCCAAAGATGATCCTGATTGCCCCAGACTGGCGACGCCAGCACTGGTACCCAATCTTAAAGAACTTAGCACAAGGTCTACCATGGATTTTACCTCAAATCCCACATCGTCTGACTCAGCAAAACAATCAGATACTTCACAGCCAGCTCAAGACTTTAAACCTGGCTGCATGGCAGATTCCTTAGTCAAGCAAGCAATGCCTCTCTCCAAAGCTGTTATGGATGTCATTCTGGAGGCCAGAATGCCTAGCACCAGGAAAGCCTATTCGGATAAATGGAAGAGATTCTGTGCCTGGAACCAGGCTCACACCCTTGACCCTGTTGTCCCAAATATTCCTCAGATACTACAATACTTAACTGAGATGCTGGACAAAAGGCCTCTCCTTTTCATCCATCAAGATCCACGCCTCTGCCATCTCTGCTCATTACAACACGGACCCACCAATTTTTTCTAATCCTTTGCTAAAACAGTACCTCAGAGGGGCTAAAAACATAAGACCACCCCATAGAGCACCAACTCCAACTTGGGACCTCAACTTCGTGTTGGAAAAATTAACTTTACCTCCTTTTGAGCCTGCTAACTCAGCAGATTTACAGGCACTAATGGCAGTAGAACCTTTCATCATTTTCCACCAAGACAGGGTGTCTAAGAACAAACCCTACTTTTATGCCAAAGGTGGTATCAACTGAGTCTCTAAACCCAAACTATTCACTTGCCAACTTTTTATCCAAACCCACAGAATAAAGGGGAGAGACTTCTGCATTCCTTGGGGATTCCACCCAAGTGTAATGACTGCAGCAGTGTAACACGATGAACATAGTACAGTTTTGTACCTACCATAAATGTAGATGTTGGAGTGTATACACTGCTGCAGTCTAGGTTACCCTCCCTCCTTCCCCTCTTACTTGCTGGTACTTACCTAAGCCTTCTACCCTTTACTACCTATGGGGACTATTTACTGGTAACAAAGTTTTTGATTGCTTTTCTTATGTATGTTTTATTAGCAATTTGCATTGCCTACCTTTTTGGGGGCACCTGACATCTGGGGCAAGAAAAACTGAAGAAAATGGCGTCAGCTGCATCTTGTATACCCCTTTCGCACTGACGTCAGGGAAGAAGCGACGGCAACTGACGCCAGACCAAGACTTTGGAACTCTGGCCGACTGAGGGACCTCCTGACGGCAAGATAACCCAAGTGTAATGACTGCAGCAGTGTATACACTCGAACATCTACATTTATGGTAGGTACAAAACTGTACTTTATTCTTCCCCAACTTGAAATCACTAGATAATGAGATAGACATTTTAAGTTTCAGACTTCATATCTTCATACTATTCATATACATATGCCATTCTTACTAAAAAATAACCTACTATAAATAATTCTGTCTATTCAGGGCTTTCAATTTTAAAATACTGGCTATCGAAATGCTGTCATTTAGTCAGGCCAGTGTAATGAATCCCCATGGGATGGATTATAACTACATCTAAAACTATAAACTTAAAACTGTGATTTGGATATTGTGTGATATGTTTAGCTAATGCATTGGTGTCACAGTGGTCTCTAATATTTCTTAAATGTTCAGCAATTTTATGTTTGAGCTTAAGCACAATATTCGACGTTTTCAGTAAAGCAGTAATACGTGGCTCTAATTTTTATTGTCATCCCCTTAATACTTATTTCATTGACTTCCAATATAATATATAGGAACAGAATTTACATGATCCACATTTATACATGTAACCAACCTTATTTGTTTTACACTGGTGTTCTAATAAAGATTTGATGCTGCCCTTTCTAGAAACACAGACTGGCTTTTCTCTATGTATTCCTCTTATATTAATGTCACCTATCAAAAGTGACCCAATTATTTTCTAAAATAGCTTTTATATATTTATGTATTTATTTATATATTATATATGGAATCCGTACGGATCCCCGAACGGCATCATCACCTAAACAGATTCGGCCGGGCATACTTGCGCGAAAGTGCTTTTCACCGAAGTGGGGGGTGGGGGGCTTGTCCACCTGCAAAAACGTAAATGTAATCTAATTTTTTTTTAACACACTTTAACGAAAGTGCTTTTTCGGTGAAAGTGCTTTCGTTAAAGTGTGTTCGGTGATTGTGGTTTCTGACTATTTAACTTTCGTTCAACAGTCCTAGATCTATTTTATATATATATATATATATCAGTAGAAAAAGTTGATAAAACAAGATTTATAATTCTTATTAGTATTAACACTTACTACCTGATGGTTATCTACAGAAGTGTTGGCAATATTTAAAATACTTCATAGTTTTTAATGTCAGGATTCATGTTTTACTGTTCATGCACATTTACGTTTCACTTTTTCGTAATGTATATGTTTTTAAATCGCATCTTTTTATGTGTACGTAAGACACTGTGCCTTTAAATATGAGTCAGGAAGTGATGTCATGCTTTAAAAGTATTTAACCAGGCAGTCATTTTTTTGTAATTGTTTGAAGTTCCTTGTAAATCCTTTTTGGAATGAAAGCGCTTACTTGCAGTTTGAAAAATAAATCCAGCACCTGTTTGTGAAGGCTTGAGCTTTTTTGTGTACTACTTGGCCCATACACTACCCCTTCTGGTCACAGTGTAATATAAAGTTTAGGTTAGTAGGGAGACCATCATACTGTGGGCAAGTGAACTTGGACCCCTTCCATCCCTGTGCTGTTTTCAGGCTCACTGTGGGCATTTGGACACTGCGAGGTGCAGATTCCTTGCTTATATGATGCCGTGCTTGTCTTGGGACCCAATCCTCTGTGGCATGTAAGGGGACACTGCAAGGCCACACTGCACCTTCACAGTAGCTCATCATCTAGTGTGTGGTCCAGCCTCTCTTTGCCTTGACATGTTCTCTAGTGTACACCAGCAACATGGCAGCTGTATTCCTCCATGGTACTCTACCTTCATCCTTCTCCCTGAGAGAAACAAGTGCACACAAGCCCTTCATCCTCCTGCCCAATATGCCTCTCCATTGCAAGGACTGTTATAGGTTCCATGCAGGGTTTCTTCTTGTATGCTAGTGGGCCAGATCTGGAAACTGTGCTGTTTTGTTTCTCTGGGCATCAAGTATTGCTTGTTCATATTTGCGTTATTCATTCCAAAACCAAGCTGCATAAAAAGTATTGAAAAATTTTCATCTTAAAGCTTACACAGTGGCAAACACAACTGTGTTTAATGTTTGTCCTCTGTTTAGTACATGTAAAGAGATCAACTGTTCTTATAATATTTATTTGTATTGTAATAAATGTCATGTTTTTTCTAAATATCTTGACAACCAAGTAGCACAGACAGAACTGTTTAGCCTCATATGAAAGCTTTCAGCTGGATTAACAAAATTCTGATGACAATCTGTAACCTGAATGGTTGCTGAGGTATTGTAAGTCATTTAAAAAATATTACAAACATAATACTGTTTACTGTGATTTATACTATTCTGTTTTAAGACCTAGAACCTAAAGAATACTACCACTATAAAATTAGCTTGTGCTGAAGTGTTTGAAATGTACACTTTTTAATAACCACTGTGGTTCCAGTGATATGAACATTTGTTTGAAATGTGAGGACATAATTTTAATTTTTCAAAAACCTTCGGCTGCACTCATTGGTAGTTACAGTGCAAACTTCCAGAGCTCCGTCATTGGAGGGAATGAGTTAAATTATCCATATATGTATATTGCATTTATCCATGCCCTTGTCCCTTGTGTTGTAAAAGAAAAGCATCTACACTTGACTTGGCTCACTTAAATGATTAATGATCTAATAAAAATTGTGTGTATGGTGGAAAGCCACTTTGCCTTACTCCACTTGTCTCCTCATGCTTTTCTGAGAAGCATAATTTTGTGTTGGCCTCTTTTTTTTCTGTATAATATTTGTTCATAGGCATTTACTAGGCTATTGATCCATGAGTAATCTTTAGAAGTTAGTCATACATTCACGTGAATAGTCCTTTATTTTAGCACGAATAATTTAGAGATGAGCATTTACATGTCAGCCCTATCCATGATGGACAAGGTTGGAAAACGAGAGGTGAATTTGTAGTTACCCCATCTGGTTTTCCGGTTTGTTTGAATAGTTTGAGAATTTATTTTGATTTATGTGGGGAGGACAACAATTCCCAAGAAGCAGTATTCTCTATGATACAGATCTCTCCCTCCAACATATATTATTTACATTGCAAAAGAGGTTTACATTTCTTGAGTGGGTGTTTATGCCCTGAAGGGACGTGTGAATATACATTAGGTCTCCCAGGATAGAGTCTCAGGCTCTGTGTATGAGGCAGAGATTGCCTCTCAGTAGCCCGTGTGATATGAAGTAGGACAAGGCTTTGAGACAGTCTGCATAGTTTTTACGATTTAGCCCCTTGATGTTTTTTAGTTAGAAAATGTTAAGGGCATTTGATTAGTCAAGTGTCTGGACAGGTGCATACCAAAGCAGGTATTGTACTCCGTGATCAGCCTGATTAGTGTGGAATACAGTGGAATAATCACATTCATTGTCCTGGATGCTATACCCTTAAGTCATAAGTTGTGCAATGAAAAAAACAGTTTCTTACAGTAGTGGATATTTTTTCAATTTGTTTTGATGAAACTACAGGTTGTACCTGCCTTGAAAGTTATTAGTTCTCCCTGGCTACCAAAACTGGCCTTTTCTTCCACTGCTGCTCTTGCCTGTTTTCTCATAAGTGATTGTGGTGATCTGGTATTTTTTACATTACAATTCATATTCCTGAATGTCTGCTGCTGAAAACATTGGCAGTCTACCGTGTCACAATGTGCCCAAGGTTTTAACTTTTGTAAGTAGGAAACCATCTAATAGCTAAGCATATTGTCTGATGTAGTAAAGATTTAAAGTTTAGCATGCACAGATGATGCCAGTTACAAGTCTAAGATGCTGTCTTAACTCTTATTCCTCAACAATTCAAGGTACGCCCTTAGCTTATGTCTAGTTGAGCTACCTTTCTGCTTTTGCTTTCCCTGACGTTAAAAAAACTGTGCTTGGATAGAGGTTTATTTCTGTTTGGTTAATAAGTGAGTAGTACTGTCCTACAATTTCCATACCATTTAATCTGACAATTCCTTATGATAAAGATTTTCCTTTTTCCCAGGAACCACATTTTCACCTTGGTAATAAGTGTATGTGAGCTGCATATGCTACATTGAACATTAGCACTTTCTAGCAGTGCCGAAGTTTTTTTTTGACGTATTTTGGTGACAGCTCACTTTTGACCTTTTTGGTCACGTTTGTACAAGGGTGTAAAAACATTACGTACCAGTTTCCTGCGTCTGTATTGGGAAGAGTAATTTAAGCTGTCAGATTTACTGAAAAGGAATGACATTTACATACAAAAGACTAGTGTCAGGACTTGTGCTATACTTTGTGGAACCTGTAATTGGATGTCCATCGCTGTTGCTGCATTATGATATACCAAGTTATTCATGAATGTAGCATGTAGCTGTTTGCAGGTATTGTGCCCAGTGCTGACATGCTCATATTCTGGACATTAGCATGATTCATAGTGGAGAATCTCCCTAATAGAAGCTGATGCTTTGGCACACTTACCTCAAATGTACTGAGGATCTATTATTGATGGACAAAGTCATCTCCTAAATCATTTATCCTATGTATGGGTCCCTTCAAATTATCTATGGTGTGACCTAATTTATTCCCATTAGGGGTAGTATATAATTATTGACCATGGGATTGGTAAGGCCAGTCTCTAACTAGACAATAGGTTCATTTGAGCAAAAATAAGGAAACTGTTTAGGCTTACAATGATGACCCACAAGGGCAGCTACCATTGTTGCTTGTCTGTTAACCTGTGTGAATTTCATACAATGTGTATTGCTGTTTGCAAAGGACAACAGACTCCTGATATATTGGTATCTTGTCCTGGAAGCATCCTGGCACTTTAGGGCTTATACAGTAGCTGGTACACTTCTGTACAGCAGGGATTAACAGTGCTTGCAGTACTGTGCAACCAGCATATTATTGCAGGTGAAGTCCATTAAGTTGGTTCAACCTTTTCTGTTGTAGAAAACCAGCGAGGTCCAGTGGCAGTGTCCTTTGTGTTTGCTTTTCTTCTTGGAAAAAGTATAGGTTCATAGGTTGGTACTAGGCTATCAGCCCTAGGGCCTATACAAGCCTAGCCATAACAATTACCTGGCTATTTACTTCCCTGGACCCCTGTCTAGCAGGGCGACTGACGTAATCCCCGGGATGAATTTCCTTTCTCCCATCCAATCGTCAAGGTTCGTTTTGAAGTGGGCCAAAGAGGCACTCTGTTTGACATGTATGGGCAATCTTTTCAGAGTCTGGGGAGTCTCTGGGTCAGGAACCTATCCCTCCAGCATGTTTTGTTTATTGTGATGACAAGGTTTAGATCCCTGGAGCGTGTGGCTCTGAGGGATTGGGATTTCTTTAAGTGTAGCATGTCCAACAGCTCTGGGTTTGACATGGCCTTGTATGTTAAGTAGAGATCGCCTCTGAGTAGACGATATGCAACAGAGTATAGCTGGAGTTTTTTAAGGTAGTCAGCGTAGGGCATCTGCTTTAGGCCTGTGATTCTTTTAGTGAGGTATTTCTGCGGCCTTTCCAGTTGTTGCAGATGTCTTGAGAGGTACATACCAAACAGGGCTTTGTATTCTATAATGGGTCTAATGAGGGATGAGTACAGTGGGACAATGACCTCCTTTTTTCTGGATGAAAAGCCCTTGGTGATGAGGTGTGCCACATAGAAGGATTTCCTGACTGTTGTGGCGATGTGGCTATCGAAGGTGAGACCCCTGTCCATCTGTGTCCCTAAGTCTCTTATAACTCTTTCGGCATTTAGTGTACTGCCACCTATGTGGTAATTTACGGATACATGTTTTTTCCCCAAAGGGGATAACTATACATGTTATGTGATCCTATCTCGCCTACATTCTGACTGATGGGTTGGGGCGATCCTCGGCTCCGCTCGACTAAACGCGCTTATTAAAGAAGGCAAGTCTTCTCTTATTGGCTGAGCTATATCCAGGATGCACCACCACCAGTCCCCAGATCTCGTTTACCGCTGTAATCTGCGAGACGTGGTCTCCGCTGAGCTGGAGCTGAACTTGTAAATTTACTTTTTTTTCTGTTTTTCTGTTGCTGTTCTTGTGTTAAAAAAGCTGTTTTAACGGCTATTCTTCTGTGTGTTGTTTGTTGTGTTTGGTGAAAAGAACTTGTTTTGTGATTGGGTTGGGAGTTTGATTTTTAGCCTCCCTCATCTTCTTAACTTCTTCCTCAGTCACACTACCTAACCTCCAAAAGTTCCCTCAGTAATTAGTAATTTGTTTTAGGTAGTACGGTAAAACGTAGTATCGCAACTGTAATTTCAGTAATAGGTATTGTCAGTAAGTAGTGTAATCAGTGTTAGGGGATTTTGATTTTTAAATATACAGGGTTGCCATAATGTCTCAAGGCAATAAAGGCGGGCCTTGCAATTTTAGAGATGTCCATCACAGAAGATCACCACAACTCTGTAATGTATAAAGTCATGGGTCCTCCAGGAGAGGAAAAAATAAACTTATTAAAAAGGGTTAAAAAAACCCTTTGAAGAAGCTTTGGCATCCTCTCTCCTCTCCGGCAAAAAGAAAGGGCGTCGGCCACCAGTCCCCCGGATCCGGCCAAAAGACATAGGCAGGCTACTCCTTCTCCGGACTTTCCAGAGACTGAGGCGGCCGCTCGGGCGACCTCGCCTCTCTCGCCTCCTCTGGGACTCCTCTGGCTTGGGAGCATCGAGGCGGGTCACGAGGCGTCGAGGCGGTCGGTGCCACTGGTCTCGGGCCGCTCAGCTCAGACACCTCCTCGCGGCCTCCTCGGCTCCACCACCATGGCATCTGAGTAAATCTGATGTAGGTATTCCGATAGTCGTCGATCATCGCCTGGGGCGGGTCCTAGCCCCCTCCTTAGCCCTGGAGGGCCGGGGAGGCCATCTCGAACCTGTGGTCTATCCTCTCGGCAGTTTCGAGGATGTCGGATTCAGATAAGACTGTTCCAGTCCAGAGTCTTTCCAGTCCCCTCCTGTTTCTTGTTTGACTGGTTGCGCACAGCCCAGCCCATCCATTGCTATATTCCCTCCGACCCTCCTTCGGCTCCGAACTTCCGCCGGCCGGCGGCCTGTGGAGAGGGTGGGGGTCGAGCCCTTGCTTTCTTGGGGTGGGCCGGTCCGAGTTTGGTAACCGACTTGGTGGCTGGACCGGAGACGGACTTCGGCTGGACCGGGGATAACCTCTCCCCTTTGCTGCTCCGGCTCTCCTCGGCTCGTCGGCTATCATGGCTATCATGGCTCTGCTCTGGGGGACTCTGGGGTCTAGGACTCTCAGTCCAGCTTAGAGCTGGGAGGTCTGTAGCCAAGTCGGGCGTGGAGACTGGGTCTTTGGCAGTTGTGTCCAGGCAGCAGCGGGAGCCCCTGGGAGGTTACCCCCCCATTGGGGTTCCCCTCCTCCTTCTTTTCTTTTGTTCTTGAGAGGGCTCCCCCCAAGTGAGATCGGAAAGAGGGAGGAAGAGGGACTCCCCATAGGACACTGATTACATCGACTTGATGATGCAGAGGTCGTAGAGGGTCCCGGATGATGATGCGATGTCTCATCTTACAGAGATCTCAAAACGAATGAGGAACAACATATCCAATGGATATCCAAACCTCTGCTGATGAGTCAGTCTTTGGGGCTCAGCCCTCCTCCTCCTGCTCTCAGCCTCCTGGGTGTCTCCGCCTGGAAGGGCGGGTTTGTCAGGAATGTCAGAGGCCGCCGAACCAACCAGTCCCTCGTCTAATAAATTTTTTCTGCCCTAAACCCCTTGTCTGCTCCCACCAAGGTAGATGGTGGTGGCCCATGTGGCCGCGGTGTGGCGGCAGGTGGCACGTGGCAGACGCTCAAGACGCGTCCATCCTCCTAATAAGCATGTCAGGAGCATGGACAGGTACGGAAGCGAGGACGCACAGCAGCTGGCTACTTACTTTACTCTGAATTATTTGGCACATTTTTACCAGGGTCAAGGGATTGGATCAAGGGGATTGGCTTTCGGCTATCTGGTCAAGGAGCTCTCAGAGCTCTACTCGGTGTTGGCTTCCTTTACGCTAATCTCTTACATTTCTAAACTGCTCGAGGCTCACGCCAATTTCTACGGCGCCCGGGAGGGCTGGTATCTTGAGACAAGGCGAGGCTCCGCTGTAGAGGCAGGCGCAGGTCAAGGCTTCCACCAGTTGCGGTTCCTTCAAGTCTTCTTCAGTTTGGACCTTTGATGGGTCCCCCTCTCTTTGCCCTGAGCAAGAAGGTACTGTTAACCTTACCGTGCCCCCGTATCCTTTTATCTGTTATAGGCAGGCTAAAGGAGGGGGACCTTCAGGGTCCCCAATCTAAAGGAAGGGAAGATGTGGAGAGGGAAAATCATAAAGTTTTTTCCCCAACAGCAGGAAGATTCCCAGGCAGTTTTTCCCCCCACAGGGAATTTTTCTGGGAGGTGGCTCTTCAGCCTCCCACACATCATGAGGATTGCCCTGCTGCTGCGCTCCAGAGCCAGTCGGGTTGTCATTTCACCCCACCTAAAAACCTGGAGTCAATCATCAGGATGGGTGCTGGGTGCTTCGATCACGTTATCAGTTACACCATCCATATACACACCACCCACCCACCCCCCCCACCGCCCCAAAAAGTCCGCAGTCCACCACCCAGTCGCGGCAAATTACTTTTAAAAGGTTTTAAAATTGGTCCGGTCCCCACAGATCGGATCGGGTCCCATCAGACTAGATCGATCCGATCAAAAAGACGGCCAAAAGACAGGGGACAAGACAGGGACATGGGAGACCAAAAATCTGATCCCAGATCCATCTTAAATCCAAATGGTCCCAATCAATTCATTCATTATTGTCGAAGGATAGAAGGATGTTTGTCCTATAGATAGACCTCGCTGTGCATCATAGACCGACATAAGCCCATCAGAGGACGCTTCTGCCATTGGAGTAGTCATCAGCAATTTGGTCCTTTGGTCTCACCACACCATCTTTCCACTCACCCAAGTTTGTAGTAGTCACCTTAAGTCACCGGTTCTAAGTGTTTCCAAGGTGGTCCCTCTTGACTGACTGAGGCTCTGATTTCGGACCACCACTGCTCTGCTGCCTGAACTCCTCATCTCCACCACCACAACACCAAGAATGGACAACCTCAAAGCCACCATCTCCCTTGGTGCTCCCTAGGGATTGGGTAAATTTTTGGGCGATAGATGTCAAAAGGAAAGGTTCTTAACGTCTTTCATCCTGCGAAGGATCAGACTTTTGCTGCCCCAAGGAAAAGCTCTGATTTCAAGAAGATTCCAGCCAGCCAGGATTTCAATACAGCTTTTAGGTTCCAATTCAAAGGTGCGGTTCTCATGGTTCCTGTTCCCATTCTTTGCATGAGATTCTTCAGTCTACATTTCTCCCAGATCACATCAGGACCCAACTCAATTGTCCCAATCATCCCATACCACAACCTCCCCCATATGATTTCGACCCCCATACTAATCATGAAATCTAACCTCTAAATCAAGGAGGTCCTTTTCCCTCTCGTCAGGTTGAACTTCTGGCGACAGCCCACCAGTGGTCACCCAGGGGGGAGATGACTCTGGATCTGTTGGAGGGATCCAGGCCTGGCTTCCCCAGGGCGGGGGCAGATTCCTTATTGATCTCACAGAGGCGGAACAGGCCTTACCATAGTTTCTAAACGATTTCCTCACATCACAGGTTTCTCCTCAGGGTATAATCGCCATCCACAGTCAGTAAGCAAGAGAGTTACTCCCCACTATGTAAGCAAGAGAGGACCAGGTCTTGTGGAAATGGGAGAGGCTGCAGCTTGTTCTTGGTGGCGACCCACATTCCGGGGGTACCCGACCACAGGAGGGCAGACGGGACAAAACAATTGGAGATGTCCATAAACAACACAGCTTCTCTTCAACAGTAGCAGATTCTCAAAAACAGAGGCTGCCCAGATCTTTGGTAGTGCAACTCCGCAAACCGGCGTGGTTTCCAAACTTGGCCTCCACACTCACAGTACCCAGTACCAGCTGCTCTTCTCCTCAGCTAGCCAAGGGAACTCTAGCACAACTCCTCAGCTCGGTTCTTTCCTCCATCATCCGAAAAACACCAAGCTACAGCCATGATGATACTGATTGCCCTATACCAGCCTCGTCTAGGTGGTTTTTTCGCCTGAAACTGAACTCCCCGTACTGGGAGCTTTACACTGGCCTCATTCTGACTGTATAGTTGTCATCAGAGACCTCGGGACAACTCCTTCACTCCTGGGGACTTTCAAAAGCTTGTCCTCCATACATCAAGTACAACAGTCACACATCTTCCACAGTTATTCACATTTTATCTCAACTCCACCCAGTGAAGTTGTTCACTAATTAAGTCTCCAGGTTGAGCTATCACCACAGCTCATCTCAGAACTCAAGACTTAGACCTATCCCTGTTCAATCAGAATGGTTTTCTTGCATCCCTGTCAATCAATGAATCAAGGACCTTAAAATTCACCTATCCCAGCTAACTAGCAGCTCTAAAGATCACTCCTACCATTCAAGTCCAATCTCCAACTTTTATTAAATTCTAGGGTCTTATGTAGAATCCGTGGTCTGTAGTTCATGTTCGTGGCAATCCTATTTGCGGCTTTTATGAATAACTTTTCCCCTTTGAACCGGCCTGTCACTTCCCCCCAGAAATTACTGTCTCTTTGTGCGGGAAATCTTCCCCTTCAGAAAACTGCCTTTTTGTCTGTTAAACGCTTGTCTAAGTTTTCTGCTCTTCCTTGATTTACTCTCTAAAAGAGTATCCTTCAGCCTAATTCTCTTTTGTATCGTTATTCTAAACTCCGTCTAGAACAGATTCCTCTGGCTGGTCTCTTCCAAAATTCTCCTTCTGTCCTCTAATACACTCCTCACCTCTAATTCCAAAGGTCTCAATTAATACCTTCTTTCCTCCAAGGACTTTCTCCCATAAGTCAGTTTCCTATTCCATTTGGACCGTTGGCAACGGCCAAGTTAGGTAAAAGTTGTTCAAAGCCAGCTCAGACTATATATTGAAGTTGCATCAGCAAACTTACTATCTCCAAATATGTAAAACATTGCATAACCCAGGCTTCAATCTTACCACCAAGCAACTTACAACATCTATCAAAGCTCACTCTCAGCAAGCTACTGAGGTGTGCTATTTTCACTCCCTCCAAAAGCTAGAACTATCATCGAGCTTGCATACTTTGTTTGGGGTACAAATTCCTTTTTTGTTTATGCTACTGGGTGCTCAGCTGTGTTTTTCTATTCCCACCCAGATTCAGGTGTGCACACTCCATTTTCCGCCAGTTTTCAGAGGACGGGGGTCAGGGGTCTTTCCCACCATGCCCCAGGAGTTATAGGTGTGAGGACGTCTTCAGATGTTTGCGTCCTCTGTACTTCAATAGTCCTCAGAGTCTCTTAATCCATCTTAGACGATCCTGCATTATCCTTTTTTTAAGGATTCTCAGATGAGAGATTTGTTAATACAAGATCTTATATTTATTGACGTGCACCTGTGCATGTTATATAACAAGTGAGAGAGAGACTGATAGTGGTGCATCCTGGATCTTAATAGCTCAGCAGAGTGACATTCCGGATATAGTAAACTCAGCCAATAAGAGACTTACTGGGTCCCAACCATCCAATGAGTGGGATGTGGTATGATGGTAAACAAAGATCTGAAGAGTGGCGTGGGTGCATCCCAACATCTGAGAAGTTATTATGAGTAGTACATAACTAAAAGATTTCTTGGCATTGAGCTTGAGCCCATGGCTCTGGCACCAAGCATCTGTTTCTGTAAGGCCCTTTTGTAGAGTATCCACATCATTTGGGGATTCAGTAATGGCTCCCAGTTGCAGTTATCTGCGAACTTTGTTAGCCAGAGTCCCTTAGTGTTGGCCTGTAATTCAGGGAAGTAGATACCAAACAAGAACTGTCCCAGGACTGAACCCTGAGGTACTCCACTTGTCTGGAGCTGGATATGGAGTCGGCTACTTTTACAGTATGGGTTCTATCAGTAAGCCAGTTAGCAACCCATTGGGTGATGTAGGGATTAATGCCCAACTTAGTAAGTTTATCTATGATTCCAGAGTGGGGGATGGTGGCAAAGGCCTTGGCAAGGTCTAAATAGGCTGTGTTGACCACCTTACCCTTGTTCATGGCTCTGGAGACTGATTCGAAGAAGTCAGTCAGGTTCATGAGACAAGATCGGCCCTTCACGAACCCAAACTGGGTGGAGTCCAGTGTTTGAAGGTTGCCAATGTCTTTGTTTATAAGTTCCATGATAATACGCTCCATGGCCTTGCAGATAAGGCTTGTCAGACTGATGGGATGGTAGTTTCCGGGATCCAAGGTGGATCCCCCCTTGTGGAGTGGGATATCTGTAGCTCTGCGCCACTCAGTGGGCACGAAACCCGAGGTGAGGCTATGATTAAACATGACACTTAGGTGAGGTACCAGTTCATATTGTAGTTCATGTAGTACACAGCCCGGGATGTCATCTGGTCCCACGGATGCTGTATTCTTAGCTTTGGAGAGTGCTTTTTTTACCTGTGTAGCCATTATTACTGGAATTTGTCAATCTTCCGGTATTGAGATGGGCCATTTAGGGGGTGAGAGGGGGGTGAAATTGGCACTGAATCGATCTGCCAGGATATTGGCAATATCCTTGGGATCAGTATAGTTAATGCCATTCTGTTTTAGCTCAGAGCAGATCTGAGCATTGCCATTTAGATTCTTGACATAGTTATAGAATGCCTTGTGGTTGTCTTTAGAATCTTTGGCAATTTTATTTTCATAACTAGCTTTGGAGGATTTTATGAGGGATCTTAGTTTCTTACTGAGGCTGGTAAGGGAGTTTTTTTGCATCCTGGGATTTTCCTCTTTTCTGCAACAGTTTTTTCCTTTTGTTGTAAAGTTTGTTTATGGCAGGGGACCACCAGATTGGTTTCCTTTTTTTGGATGAGAGCATCTTGGTTCTATTTGGGATGGCACAGTTCATGCATGAGTGGATGTGCTCGTACAGTGCCTTAGTGTAAGATTCAGCAGTTGAACTTTCAGTTCCCGTCTGCATGGGTGTCATGAAGTTTGTCACTTCTGACTTGAGTAGCATGAAGTTGGCTTTGGAGAAGTTTTTTATGAAGGTTTCCTTACTGAGGGGTTGAGGTGGGATGTGGATGCTAAGGGTGATTAGCATATGGTCAGACCTGAGTAACGAGGGGGTGACCATAGGTGTGGAGCATCGATTTTCCATGTTGGTAATGACCAGGTCTAGGATATTGGAGCCCCTGGTGGGACTATGGATTAGTTGACCCAGGGCGTTGGAATTTATGAATTCCAAGAACCGTTGGGCATGGGTGTTGGTACATGAGTAGTTTTCCCAGTTAATGGCAGGGTAGTTAAAATCGCCCAGTATTAGGTTCAATCTTAATATTTTCCAGTATGTTTAGAAAGGTGTAGTGAGAATCTTTGGGTATGGTGGGGGATCTGTAGCAAGCTACAATTTGGATTGCAGTCTTACCTAGTGTTAGTTGCACCTGGAGAATTTCAGAAGCATTGTGTTGGGCAACTAGCCTGTTGGTGTGAATATCCTTGGTGAATATTGACACTCCTCCACCTTTAGTGTTTCGGTCCTGGTTTGGTGGCCGGAAAGTGTGGTAAGAGTTGAAACCTGGTATTGCAGGGGTGCTCCCTGGAGCCTTGAACCAGGTCTCAGTTACTGCACAGATATCCATGTTCTCCATTTTTAGGAGTGCCTCGAGAGAGTGCATTTTGAGGTTTAGACTTCTAGCATTACCTTCAGATTTTGCATGCTTGTACCTGTTACGGTGGTGGTTTTGTCCTTTGAAGTTTGCCTAAAAAAGGCACTATAGGGGTGGCAAGAGCCTTAGCCAGTAACCTGAATCCCAGGGGCGATAGGTGCAGACCATCTCTGGCAAAGTATCGTCTGTCGATCATGTCATCCCAGGCAGACGGATCAGATAACTGGATCCCCTTTGACCTAAAAAAGGCACTATAGGGGTGGCAAGAGCCTTAGCCAGTAACCTGAATCCCAGGGGCGACAGGTGCAGACCATCTCTGGCAAATATAGCAGCCAAAAGGGGCTGTGTGTGTCTATAAGGAGCTGTAGAAGAAAATTCTGCAGACCAGCAGACGTTTTCATGCCATCGTATTATATGGTAAAAGCCAGCTATGCTACAGTGTGTTTTCCAGATTACTGTCAGCTCCTGGCAACTATATTAGGATACAAGAGTGTTGTCTGCTGCACCATGGACAACAGCATGACTTCATACATCACAGCCATATTGTTTTGGTGGAACAGTGGATTTACTGATGTTCTTCATGTTTCACTGTTGCAGTCCTCACATTTTGGTTATCCCTGCCAGGGTAGCCCTCGGCCGGCCCGAATACCAGTGGCTTAGTATTTCTGCGTCGGTTGCTGTCGCTTCAGGACTGACGTCCGGTCATCATTAGTATAAGGCAGCTGATGCCATTACTTTAGTCTTTCTTGCTGTGGAGCTCGCAGCAGAAGCAGTTCGCACGATTGCCAGTCGGCCGCTACCTGAGTTTCGTTTTCTGAATTGAAGCCGAAGTCTTCTAAAGCTAAGTACCCCATTTGGGATCCTTTTTTTTCTTGCACTAACCGATGTCGTCGCCTCACAGTAAGACATTGTCCCATTTGATTCTCAGCTAGAGTGTCTTCTGTGTGGAGACGTGTGAATGGGTGTACCTTCGTTGAAGGTTGTGCGTCAAGGCTGGCAACTCGGCACGTAAAAATCTACTGCCAGTCATTAGCGGACCGGAGTTCCGCTGTGGCTACCCCTAACCGGGAAAAGCAGAAAGACACAACAACAAACAATGTCAGAAAAAGTTAACAATTGTCTCGCCTGTGGAAAGCAAATCCCACACCAAGACTTTCGTTCTTACTGCGTCACCTGCTTAGGCCCAGACCACAACGTCCCCTGCTGTCGCTTCTGTGCTTTGTTCAACGTCAGAACCATCAGTCATCGGGCCCTTATTGTAGCTAGATATTTTTGCTTACAGTCCTCAAATTCCGATATGGCTTCAGTAAGCCATCCAACAGCAGATCTTCTGAAAAAAACAAAGATAAAGATGGACTGCACAGGTCCAAACCTACCGGCGACGCTCCCGTTAAGCTAGTCATCAGTTCTCCGGTCCTTAGTGAGATGCTTTTGCAGCCCCTGATGCCAGTTTCTGTGGATTCGCAGGCCGCTACAGAGACCCTTTCGGAGTCCAGTATGCCTCAACACTTTTTGACTAAGGATCCTGTGGTCGTCTGTACCGTGGATGGGTCCGGAGTCACTGAGCAGGCATCGGCTTCCAAGGAAGTCCTTTGCACTACAGATTCTCGAAACAAACAGACTTCTTTCACGACTACCATTCTTTCTATAACTACAGAGTTTTAGTCCCAGGTTACGACCCCCACCCAAGAAACCGACAACCCAATCTTAGGCACCTGCTTCCTTGCCTCAGTCTCAAATGCTTAAAATGGCAGAAGACCTTATCATGCTGATCAGGGAAAGCCAAGCTACCCCTTCCAAAAGAAAAAGAGATCTGCCCCCTGTAGTTTTGTCTGAACAGAAGTCCGATGACTCTGATGCATCTGAGTATGAAGACATGCAGCCCCTCTCTGCTTATGAGGATTTTGATGCAGAGGATTACATTCCTTCAGCCTCTCCCCCAGAGGATTTTTCCTTTGGGGAAACCCTTCACCCCTTAAAGGGAGCATTTCCAATGGGAAAGTCAGGACTACCCTCAGGCTTAAAAGAGACTCAGGGAATTCTTAGATCTTCCACAGCACAGACCTCTGGCCATCCCCCCAGTCCTGGATGTTGTGGAGGATTTTTTCCTGGAATCCAGCTTGACTCCTGACAGTCCTCCCTCCTGCACTCAGAAAACCACTCACCAGTTCTGTCCTTAGAAGTCCTCGCCAAACCATGTTAAATCTAAATTGTTGGATGCCCCCTTGCACAAAGGCAACTTATTTGGCACTAAGGCAGAAGAAGCCTTAAAAAGGATGGACAAAAAAGGGAAATCTATTAAGACAGTTAAGGATTTCTTACAGGTTCAGCCACCCAAATTCAGCAGGCATTGTTCCTCCAAGCACTGGTCCTTTCCTGCTCCCACCATATCAGTTCAGCCCAGACCCTGGTGAACCAGACCTCACAGATTGCAGCCACAGGGGATGCATAGATCTAAGCAGCGGACTACCTCCACTTCAAAATCAGGGAGTTCTAAGCCACCCCCTTATGGTAAGAATGTGCAGTGACTCTCCTCCCCCACCCTCTCCCTCTGCCCATCTCCACTTACCCCTAGGGGGAAAACACTTCTTTCATGCAAACAACTGGGCCACCATTACCAGTGACTGCTGGGTTTTCAACATAGTGTCCTAGGGATACAAATTTTCTTTCCACACCCTTCCAACTCCAAAAGGTTTCCAAGATCTACCTCAAAACCAGTGGGCAGAGGCACAAAAACAAGTCCTTTCCCTGCTCTCCATGAGGGCAGTAGAGCACGTTCCTGCAGAACAGAAAGGCCAAGGTTTCTACTTCAGACTTTTTCTGGTACCCAGGAAAGAGGGCACCTGGCGCCCCATCCTCTGTCTATCCATTCTAAACACCTTCCTGGTGATACCAAAATTCAAAATGCTCACCCTCCAGCAGCTGTTACGCATGCTCTCCAAGGAAGCTTGGCTAGCCACCCTAGACCTAAAGGAGGCCTTATCTCCACATTCCTGTCAGGGAATCCTGCAGGAAATATCTCCATTTCAGGGCAGGATCTCAGCAGTTTCAGTTCTGTGTTTTCCTTTGTCATATATACTGCTCCCAGAGTTTTCACAAATTGTCTGGCTCTGGCCATTGCCTTTTGCAGACAAAGGAATATCCAGATTTACCCATATTTAGACGACTGCTTAATTCAGGCAGACAGCCAGGAAAAGCTGCTCAAGCACCTGGCCTTTGTAAAGTCCCTACTAACCTCCCTAGTGTACACAATCAACGAAAAGAAATCCAAACAGGTACCCACCCAAAGGATTATATTCCTGGGAGCAAGCCTGGACACAGCATCCCAGATGTGGCATTCCTTACACCAGAAAACCAAACCTTCCTGACAGCCTACTTCTCTCTACTAGCCTCCAGACCCCAACTATCTGCAGGGAAAATCCTGCAAGCTCTCGGGTTCATGGCATCTTGCATTCTACTCCTTCCATATGCCAAACTGCATATGAGGAAACTTCAGTGGTACCTAAAAAGACTTTGGTATCAACACTCTCAAGACCTGAAGATGTTTACCTATAATACCTTGCCTCAGAAAAGACTTTCTTTGGTGGGCAACAGCATGCTCCTTCATCAAAGGACTACCTTTCTCACCACTCCACTGCTGCCCAGACCCTCACCATAGATGCATCCGAGTACACCTGGGCTGCACACCTGGATGACAGGTGCATACAGGGCCAATGGAGCCACAGCAAATCCTTCTTCACATCAACCAAAAAGAGATGATAGCTGTCCAGCATGCCTTGACAGTTTTCAAGCCCCTTCTTTCCCCAGGGCCTCTCCTGATCAAAACAGACAACACAACTGTGATGTGGTATATCAACAAGCAGGAAGGGACTCAATCCTACCCTCTATACAGGCTGGCCATGACCCTTTAGGGCACCGCCTCTGCCATGCAACTCCACCTGTTAGCACAATCCCTACCGGGTTCTCTAAACTCTCTGGCGGACCACTTGAGCAGACATCTTCTGGACCCACACAAGTGGCAGCTCAACAGAAGAACCTTGCCCTAATAACTCAGAAGTGGGGCACCCCGAAGGTCTACCTCTTTGCCTCTCCCACACTAACCATCAGCTCTGCAAGTTCTGCACCAGGGAGCATCACTGCATGTCTTGGAAAGTGGATGCCCTGTCCTTCCCCTGGGTCAATCTATCATTCTATGCCTTTCCTCCACTACCTCTCGTCCCCAGGGTACTGCTCAAAAGAAAGGAGGAAAAACCAAGGACAATTCTTATAGCTCCAGACTGGCCTTGTACCCCTTGCTGCACAGCCTGTCTCCTCTGCCACCTTGGCATCTCCCTCAGATGCCAAACCTCCTGACCCAGAGGGAAGAGGAATTCATGCATCCCCAATTTGCAGACACTCAACTTGGCTTATTCCCTACCTGCCGATCAATCTCCCAACCTCAGTAAACAAGTTCTAGATGTTATTCGTGAGGCCAGACGCCCTAGCACTATAAAGTTTTATGCTGACAAATGGAAAAGGTTCTGCACCTGGATTCAGGCTAAGGGAGCCAATATGGCACAGCCCTCCCTCCCTCTCATCCTGGATTACTTAGCTGACTTGCTACATAGTGGCCCCTCAATTTCCTCTCTTAAAATTCTTGCAACTGCTATCTCTGCTCATTTTCCCACTCAGCAGCTCCTTTTCTCACACCCTCTGATCAAACAGTTCCTAAGAGGGGATAGCAACTTTAGGCCACCCAAAAGAACACCAACCCCAGATTGGGACCTTAACTTTGTGTTGGAAAAGGTCACCCCCCCCCCCCCTCTCTCAAACCTGCCTCTTCAGCAGAGCTAAAATTTCTCTTGTGGAAGACAGCATTCCTTCTAGTGATCACTTCAGCCAGAAGAGTCTCTGAGTTGCAAGCACTCATGGCCATAGAACCCTTCATAATCTTCAGTGCTGACATGGTATCCCTCAGAACTAACCCATCCTTTATGGCCAAGGTGGTGTCCAGTGTGGCTCTCAACCAATCTATTCATTTGCCCACCTTTTTCCCTAACACACAGAACAAGGGGGAAAGGATCCTGCACTCTCTAGATGTGCACAGACAGCTCAGATTCTATCTAGACAGGACTAAATCCTTCAGAAAGTCTGATCAATTGCTGGTTAGCTTTGCTGCAGGGGCAGAGGGCAAAGTCATCTCCAAACAAACCATCTCCAGATGGATAGCACACTGCACCCATTTCTGCTACAAACCACATGGAAAGCCTCCCCCCAAGGGGGTCAGGACTCACTCCACCAGAGCAACTTCTACCTCTGCAACTTTCCTCTGAGGAGTTCCCCACCAGGGTCATCCTGGAGGCTGCCACCTGGATGTCTGTTCACACCTTCACCAAACATTACCACCTGTCTATCTTCTCCGAATCCAGGGCGGGGTTTGCCTCTGCAGTCTTGCAGGACATCCTAGCCAGCTCCTAGTTTCCTTGACTGCCTCCACCCATTTCATCAGCTTTAGGAATCACCCCAAATGTGATGACTGCAACAGTGAAACACGAAGAACATAGTACAGTTGTGTACACTTACCATAAATGTAGATGTTTGAGTGTATTCACTGTTGCAATCCTGGTTTCCCTCCCTTCATCCTCCTCTTCTTTCTTCTCTTTCCTTACAAAGAGCATATTGGCATTTACTTTCTACTTGTGAGGTTCTTCTACCAGAACCTGGCTCCCACTTGGGGACTCCTGACAGATTAGGGCAAGAAAAACTGATGTAATGGCATTGGCTGCCTTACTTTATACTACTGACGACCTGACGTCAGTCCTGAAGTGACAGCAAGTGACGCAGAAATACTAAGCCTCTGGTATTCGGGCCTGCCAAGGGCTACCCTGGCAGGGATAACCCAAATGTGATGATTGCAACAGTGAATACACTCTAACATCTACATTTATGGTAAGTGTATACAATTGTACTTTACGATGATCTGCAGGCATGGGCAGTGCAGTACATAAAACTTTGAACCTCATCTTTCAGGGTTCATTTGCACAAAATGCATATCAAGGGATGTCATGCTGGGATCACCAGCATAGGCAGAAGGCTGCTGATTTTGCTAATCTGGGAAGTGGGTACCTGTGTGGCTGGACATAGTTTGCTAGTGTCATTGTTTGCTGTTATGCTTGTGTTTCTGTTAGTGATGGTACTGCTACTCTGCTGTATACTCCCAAAAGGTATATTGGGGTGAGTCGGTATGTGCTTTTTTTTTTTTTTCTGTGCTGTAGGTGTGCAGCTATACCTACATAAATATCTGTGCCTCCAGTGTGTCTGTTCTGTGATTTACAAGTTTGTGAATTGTGGACTGTGGTGCAGGTAGTTATCTGCATGCCTGGGTTACCAAGGTGTACAGCACCATATGCTGATAACTCCTAGGAATTTGTAATTCACACAAATATTCAAAGGGTTTTAGTATTTGGATTCTGCTGCATACTGTCCCTACACAATTATGCGCCATGTTTAATATCAGATGCAGCTTTTTTATATATATTTTTGAAATTGTTTATATAAAAACAAGATGGCTGATCATGTTAATCTTAATATGCAGAAATATGGTAAATAGCTGTCGGGTCTCTTGTGAACTTCCCTTTTTGATGACCATATTTTACTTTTATTTATTTATTTATTCATTCATTTATTCATTCATTCATTCATTCTTTTATTTAAATATTTGTTTGTTTTTTTGGTTTATTTGTTTGCTTGATTGCATTTGTTTACCTGGTGGTCTACTGGACCAGGGTGAGTCCGTTTTCAGTAGAGGCCTTGAGAGAAAACCTCTAATAACAAATATGATTAAGCTACAGAATCAAAATTCAGAAATCGAGCAGTGGTGGTACAGAACATTACATTACAGAATAGGTGATGCAACAAAATAGATACTAATTATACAAATGTTAGATTTTAAGTATGCAGTCCAAACACGAATACAATTGATGACATGGGATAATAGCGAATGTGTGAACAGTACACTAGTGCAGTTTTACAGTAGACAGGGAAATATGGAGAGCAGCAGATTAAAGATTCTGAAAATAAGGTATAGCCTTAGCTGTATAGGCATCACGACTGAATAGAAGATGTGGTAGGTAACTGATATAGTAGATTATATATGCCTGGCTGGCACATGTTGGACTTAGTACGGCTTCCATCCGCACCACAGCACTACTTCAGCCCTACTAGCTTTCACCAACACCATAAACCATAATTGCAACAACAATCACATATCCTCCGCCCTCTTCTTGGATCTTTCCAAGGCGTTCGACATGGTTGACCACCAACTTCTAATACACACCCTGCAAACATTCTGTCTAGATACGAAGGCCCTTCAATGGTTTACTTCCTACCTGAATGGTAGACAGCAGGCCGTTCTTTGTCAGAACAAGCTCTCTAACCTACTACCCAACACCCTTGGAGTACCAGAAGGCTCTATACTAGGGCTCCTGCTGTTTTCCATCTTCATTAATGACCTGTATACTGTCATCCCAAAAGTCAGCTGTATCCAATACACTGATGACTCCACCCTGATCTGCTCTGCCACATCTCCAACAGACTTATGGTCTGCTACCCAGTCCACCTTTAACACTAAAGAAAACTGGCTTTCTGAATGTCGTTTTATACTAAATCCCAAAAAAACTAAAATGCTGTTATTGTCACCAACACAAAGGTCTCCTGCTTTTACCTTTACCATAAATGCAAATTGATGGCACATTAATCTCCCCTGACCCCTCTACAAAACTATTAGGTGTCATTATAGATAACAAGCTAAAGTTCGACCTACATGTAAACCAATCAATCAAAACCATTATTAAAAAACTAGGGTCACTTTACAGAATAAAAGCCTTCCGAACCCCTCCAGCTAAAATTGCCATAGCTTGCACTCACCTTCTCTCGACAAATCTATTAATCCGCTACTATTTAATTTGCCCCTGGCTTTCACCAGGGTTTAACTCTAACCTGAGGAACATGTTTATTGTTGTTTGCTTATGTAGTCTTTGTCAAAATTATAATTGTAACTTTTTTTTAATGTCTGTTTACCTTGGAGCTTTTCTCCCTGGGCCTCCGCTGAAAATGGACATACATCCAGTCGGACTATCCTGGTCAACAAATGTAAAATAAAAATAAGTAAATAAAATAAATAGTAATTTGGAAGCACTGAATGCATATATGAGTAGTCTGAGCTGTAAGTGAGATGGGGAGGAAAAGTAAGAAGGCTAGGAATATTGTTCATAGGTTGATACTAGGCTATCTGCCCTAGGGCATTTACAAGCCTAGCCAGAGTGTTTGGCTTTTGCCAGCCTTCTTAGATTAGTTGACTGTGCCTCTGTATAGTAGGTCACAGAAGATAGCCCATTTAAGGTTAGTTTACCGTGCCTCTGTTTAGCAGTGACACAGAAGAGATCCCAGGGGTAAATTTACGATCTCCCATCCAAACGTCAAGATTCTTCTTGAAGAGGGTCATTGAGGGGCTCTGTCTGACATGGATTGGGATTTTGTTCCAGAGTGAGGGGAGCCTCTAGGATATGAATCTGTCCCTCCAGCATGTTCTATTTATTTCTGTGCTGAGGTTTAAGTCACTGGAGCGTGTAGTTCTGATGGATTTGGATTTCTTGAGGTGGAGCATGTCCATTAATTCTGGGTTGGACATGGCTTTATACGTCAGGCACAGATCGCCTCTGAGTAGGCGGTAAGCAACTGAGTAGAGCTGGAGTTTCTTTAGCCTAACTGCGTAGGGCATCTGTTTGAGTCCCTTGATTCTCTTGGTGAGGTACTTTTGGGGTCTTTCTAGTTGTAGCAGGTGTCGGGTAAGGTACATCCCAAATAGGGCATTGTATTCAATTATGGGCCTGATGAGTAATAACCCCTTCGTGATAAGGTGGGCTATATAGAATGTCTTTCTAACCACTTTGGCAATCTGATTGTCAAAGGAGAGATTGCAATCTACTTGGGTCCCCAAATCCCTAATTACTAACGTATTTAATGGATTACCACCTATGTGGTAATTTGTGGGCACTTTGTTTTTCCCAAAGGGGATGACTATGCACTTTTTGGCATTTAGCTTTAGGCCATGGCTGTGGCACCAGTTATCCGTCTCTGTGAGACATTTTTGGAGGATGCTTGTGTCAGCCAGCGAGTCCATTATGGCCCCCAGTTTGCAGTCATCTGCAAACTTTGTCAGCCATAGTCCTCCTGTATTAGCCTGAACCTCAGAGAAATATATACCGAACAAGAGAGGTCCCAGGACTGAGTCTTGTGGGACGCCACTTGTAACTGGTTTAGAGTCTGACATGACACCTGCAATTCTGACCATGTGGGTTCTATCCCTAAGCCAGTTTGCAACCCATCTTGTGACATAGGGGTTGATATTTAAGCTGGTGAGCTTATTTATGATGCCCGAGTGGGGTATTGTGTCGAAGGCTTTTGCAAGGTCAAGGTAGGCTGTGTGGACTACCTTCCCTTCGTCTATGGCCTTGGTGACTGTTTCAAATAAATTGACCAGGTTCAAGAGGCAAGATCTGCTCTTAACAAAGCCAAATTGGGTGGGATCCAGTGTTTGGAGGTTCCCAATGTCTTTGTTTATGAGTTCCATGATGATACACTCCATAGCTTTGCAGACCAGGCTAGTTAGGCTTATAGGGCGATAGTTTCCGGGGTCCGTTGTGGCACCACCTTTATGGAGTGGGGACCACTGTTGCTGTACGCCATTCTTTGGGTACATATCCTGTTATAAGGCTGAGACTGAACAGTGATTTTTAAGTGAGGGTTCAGGTCTTCTTGGAGCTCATGTAAAACGCAGCCCGGGACACCGTCCGGTCCCATTGATGCTGTGTTTTTTGCTGTGGAGAGGGCAGCTCTCACCTGTGCATCTGTGATGTCAGGGAGGCTACACTCTGTTAGGATAGTCATTTGCTCATTTGGGGGGAGGGGGGGTTTGCACTGAACCTGTCTGCCAGGATGTTGGCAATGTCTGTGGGTTCAGTGTATTTTTTGTCATTTTGCACTAACTCAGAGCATATCTGGGAGTTTCCATCCAGGTTTCTGACATAACTAAAGAAAGCCTTGTGATTATCTTTAGCGTCTTGTGCAATTTGTCTTTCGAAGCTAGCCTTAGATGATTTTATGAGGGATCGTAGATGTCCTTCATGGATGCATCTGCAGTCATAACAACTGGGTTGTCCTGTCGTCAGGCAGCCCTTCAGTCGGCCGGATTCCAAAGTCCGGGTCCGGCTTCGGCTGATGTCGCACTTCACCTGACGTCATCTCTGTTGGTCTTCGGGTATAAAGGCATCAGCCGACGCCTTTTTCCTCAGTCTTTCTTGCCGCGTGGCGCCCGAAGCAGAAGCTGTTCGCAAGTGCCGGTCGAGATTACTACTACCGAATACTACTTCGAAGACTTCTAAAGCTAAGTACCCCGTTGGGGACTCTTTCTTGCCTCAGCCGATGTCAGAAAAAGTAAATAATTGTTTAACTTGTGGGAAACAAATACCTCATAAAGATTTCCACTCTTACTGTTTGCCTTGTTTAGGCCCAGCCCACGACGTAGCAGCCTGTTCGGCCTGTGCTTCTTTCAACCGACGTACGCTTAGGCGTCGGTCGGAGTTTGCTGAACAGTTTTTCGCTCAGATTTTGCGTATATTATGCCGCCGGATCCTCCGACTTCCCAAATCACTAAAAACGCAAAGAAAAGACCGACATCATGGTCCACGGTTTCGCCGAAACCATGGTTAAGCAAATCATGAGTGTCTCGGTTTCGCGAAACCGAAAACTGATCAAAGTGCAGCTGAATCTATGACTACCACTGAGGCTCCTGCTACTTCTTGAATCGGCCTCAGAAATTTTATCCACTACGGTGGTTGCTACTGACTTATCAGACACCATTCCATTGGATGTCTCTACCCCAGCACGTGGTGCTGCTAGGCCCCAGCAGCCATGTCCATTAAGGCCTTTGCCAGGGCTAAAGCAGCCAAATCTACTAAAGCAGTGCCTGTCAACCCCCTACAACCAGGCCCACATCTAGCTCACAAATGCTTACTCTGGCAGAAGATTTAATATCATTGATTAGGGGATCTCAATCCCACCCAGACAGGGCCTCTCAGCCCCCAGAGAAGAGACCTAGGGCAGAGCCCCCCGAGCCTGTGTCCTCTGATGATTCAGCCGATGACTCGGACATAACAGACCAGCCAGAGGCTCCTTTCTCCAATTATGAAGACTCAGATGCTGAAGAATCCATTCCAGCTGCTTCCCCACCAGAAGAATTCTCCTTTGGGGAAACCTTACATGCCATGCGAGAGCAATTCCAATGGCAGCAGCAGGATTTCTCAGATTCCAGAAAAAGGCTTAGGACTTTTCTGCATCTTCCACAGCACAGGCCCTTAGCTATACCTCCTGTCCTTTCTGTGGTGGACGATGCCTTTAATGATGTCTGCTCTGCACCAAACTCTTTACCTCCAGCCCCTGCCAAACCAGATAGATTCTACAGGGTACCAGACACTCATCTTCACCTTTACAAGGCCCCTCTTGCAGACCCCGAAACTATATCCCAGGGTCCTAAGGCAGTAGCCTCGGCCACAGCAAAAACCCTATTCCTTCTGAAAGGGAAGCCAGGTCTTTAGACAGATGGGGCAAAAAGTCTACACCTCAGCTACTCTCTCAGCTAGAGCTTTAAACTGTCAGTTTCACATGATACAATACCAAGAGTTTATGCTTGATCAGTTAACTAAAAAGCTATCCTCTGATGACTCTGTCGATAAGAAATATGTATTAGAAATGGTAAATAACATACAACAGGTTAGTAACCATTCCTTAAAATGTGGCTATGATGCACTGGAGGCTTCATTTAGGTCAGCCATGACTGGCACAGTGATAAGAAGACATGCATGGCTAAAAGAACAAGTCTTACCGGATCATGTTAAAGCTAAGTTATTAGATGCTCCTATGGATAAGACCAGTTTGTTTGGTACACCTGCCCAGCAGGTAATGAAGAAAATGGAAGAAAAGGCAAAATCTGTTCAAACAGTTAAAGATTTCTTGCAGGTTCAGCCCCCAAGGTTTAGCAGGAACTGGCCTGCCAAAAATTGGTCCTTTCCTGACCACAAGATCCCAAAGGGGCAGGAATAGACGTTCCAGAGGAGGTGCCTATAGAGGACGACACTGGCAAGGTAATAACAGAGGCACAGACACAACCACTGCCACTACAACAACACAATCACAGTGACTTAACTCTAAATCCGCCTACCAGGGAACAAATAGCAGCTCCATTAGGCGGCAAATTAACCTTATTTTCGAAAAACTGGCACTACATCACAAAAGACAAGTGGATTTTGCAAACCATAGATCAAGGCTACCGGTTCCACTTCCACACTTTACCAGTCAAAAGAGGAATACCAAACCTACCTCCAAATCAAAAAACAGAAGCTCTACAACAGATAATGCAATTAGCAAAGATGAGAGCTGTGGAAAGAGTGCCAATTACAGAACAAGGAAAAGGATTCTACTCCAGACTATTCCTAGTTCCAAGAAAGGAAAAAGTTGGAGACCTATTCTCGACCTGTCCACCTTAAATACATACATCATTGTCCCAAAATTCAAAATGCTGACCCTACAGCAACTTCTTCCCATGCTGGGCAAGGAGTGTTGGCTGGTGACTCTAGATCTCAAGGAGGCATACCTGCACGTCCCCATTCGACCAATATGCAGAAGATACCTCCGATTTCTTGCAGGATCAGAGCATTATCAATTCTCAGCATTGCCCTTTGGCTTATCTACTGCCAGAGTATTCACAAAATGCCTGGCATCAGTAATCGCCCACTGCAGACTACAAGGAATCCAAATTTACCCATACCTGGACGACTGCCTGCTACAAGGGGACAACAAGAGCAAGCTGACAACAGATTTACAAAGGGTCATTTACTTGCTACAAGCACTGGGATACACAGTCAATTTACAAAAGTCAAGGCTGATACCATCCCAAACAAGGACATTCTTGGGCGCAGAATTGGACACAGTAAGACAAATGGCATTCCTAACTGCAGAAAAACAAAAAGAACTCCCTCTTTACTTCTTGGCTCTAACAAAACAGAACAAGTTAACAGCAAGAAAAGTACTGCAGGCCTTGGGCTTCATGGCATCATGCATAATCTTGGTCCCACATGCCAGACTACATATGAGAAAACTGCAGTGGTATCTAAAGAATTTATGGTCTCAACACAGTCACAGCCTAGAAGCAGAAATTCCACTAATTCCATGCTTAAAACAGGAGTTCCTATGGTGGGCTCAAGCATGCCAGTCAAACCCGACTACCCTTTCGCAGCTGTCAAGCAAATCAGACCATCACAACAGACGCCTCAGACCTAGGATGGGGGCTCACATGTTGATAAATGCGTGCAAGGTTTGTGGACCCAGGATCAACTTCACCTGCACATCAACCTAAAAGAGATGCTGGCAGTAAAACTGGCAATCCAAAACTTCAGACCATTTCTCAAAGAAGGCCATTTGATGATAAGGACAGACAACACCACAGTCATGTGGTACATCAACAAACAGGGAGGCACTCATTCATACCCCCTATGCAGAATGACTTTGGAGCTTTGGAACCTGGCACTCAGCTACAACATCCAGTTACAGGCAATGTTTGTACCGGGAAAGGAGAATACTCTCTCAGACATGTTAAGCAGAACCACATCGGATGCCCACGAATGGATGCTACATCCGGACATCTTCAAGACCATCTCAAAGAAATGGGGAATGCCTCAGATAGATCTATTCGCTTCCCCTCTCAATCACCAGCTCAAAAAATTCTGCACAAGGACATTCCACCCACTGGCATGGAAAGTGGATTCGCTCTCCTTCAGCTGGAAAGGCCTAACAGCATATGCATTCCCTCCTCTTCCCTTGATACACAAGGTATTACTAAAAATCAAGGAGGAACGTCCAAGGATAACCCTGATAGCTCCAAACTGGCCAAGACAACACTGGTACCCATTGCTGAGAATCATGTCTCGAACAACTTGTGGTCAATACCCTGATGCCTTTGATGTTAACTCAGAACAACTACAGCATCATGCATCCGAACCTAAAACGTTGCAACTGACTGCATGGAACATCACATAGCAGCAACTAATCCAGAACTTTCCCAAAGGGTTAAAGACATTATCCTAGAAGCCCGCAGACCTTCAACAAGAAGGAATTATGCAGGAAAATGGAAAAGGTTTGTCATTTGGAGTACTGAAAGAGGAAAAGATGTGTCAAATATACATATGGCTAACATTCTGGAGTACTTGGCAGAGCTTCTACATACAGGCCTGTCCTATTCCTCCATCAAGATACATGCATCAGCTATATCAGCAGAATACAGTTTTGATCCACCTGTCTTTTCACATCCTTTACTCAGGCAGTTCCTCAGCGGAATCAAGAATGTAAAACCTCCGAGGAAACCACCATTGCCAGCTTGGGATTTGAACTTTGTGCTAGAAAAGTTGACACTCGCACCTTTTGAACCAGCAGCAACAGCAGACCTACAACATCTATCGTGGAAAACTGCTTTCCTTCTGGCAATAACCTCAGCAAGGAGGGTTTCTGAACTTCAGGCCCTAATGGCAGTACAGCCCTTCCTAATCTTCCACCAAGATAGTGTCCATGAGGACTAATCCTACATTTATGCCTAAGGTGGTATCCAGAGTGTCCTTAAACCAGGCAATCCACCTACCTGCCTTCTTTCCCAACCCACAAAACAGAGGGAAAAGAATACTACACACCTTGGATGTACATAGACAGCTACGCTACTACCTGGACAGAACAAAAAGTAGCAGAAAAACTGACCAGCTTTTTGTAGCCTATGCAACAGGAAGAGAAGGAAAAGCTATTTCCAAACAGACAATCTCCAAATGGATAGGAAATTGCATACGATTCTGTTACTCCTTCCATGGAAAACCAATTCCACAGAACATAAGGCCTCATTCTACAAGGGCAACAGCCACTACCACAGCCTTCTTACGAGGAGTGGCAACCAAAGACATTATTGAGGCGGCTACTTGGACCTCCGTGCATACATTTGCCAAGCATTATAATTTACCTCTCTATTCTAGATCCCGAGCAGGGTTTGCCACTGCTGTACTGCAAGGGATCCTAACCACACCATAATCTAGTTTTTCCTCCTCCCCTAGTTGGCTATGGTATTCTACCCAGTTGTTATGACTGCAGATGCATCCATGAAGGACATAGTACAGTTTTGTACCTACCATAAATGTAGATGTCCGAACTGGATAGCATCTGCAGTCAGGATTACCCTCCCTCCTTCCCTCTGTGGTACCCCTGGGTGTTTACCCTCCTAATAGCTAGCTGGTGGGGGGGGGAGTCTCTTATGGTGTATTTGTTTGTATATATGTACATACATACTTATTTTTTGTGTTTGTCTTCTACCTTTTTGGAAACATTGGCATTCATCCAAATTTTAGCCTTCCAAGAGGGCAATTGGCATCTGGGGCAAGAAACACTGAGGAAAATGGCGTTGGCTGATGCCTTTATACCCAAAGACCAACAGAGATGACGTCGGGTGAAGTGCGACATCAGCCGAAGCCGGACCCGGACTTTGGAATCCGGCCGACTGAAGGGCTGCCTGACGACAGGACAACCCAGTTGTTATGACTGCAGATGCTATCCAGTTCGGACATCTACATTTATGGTAGGTACAAAACTGTACTTTTCTTGCTAGTACTGAGCAGAGTTGCCTTCCCTTTCAGGGATTTTGCTCTATCATGTAGTAGCTTCCTCCTTCTGTTGTACAGCTTATTTATGGCTGGGGTCCACCAGACAGGTCTCCTGCCTTTGGAGGAGTGTGTCTTGGTTTTATTTGGGATAGCATGATCCATGCATTCCTGTAGGTATCCATATAATGCGTTTGTAAAGGATTCTGCGGTTTGGGCCGTATTTTCCACTGGCCCTAGGGCTTTGAAGGATTCCACCTCTGTTTTGAGAAGTGGGAAGTTTGCTTTTGAGAAGTTTTTGACCGTGGTTTCCTTTGCTGGGGGTGGGGACAGGATATGGATGTCCATAGTGATTAATTTATGGTCAGATCTTACCAATGAGGGGTACACCTCTGGTATGGAACATAGAGTCCCCATGTTGGTGATGATCAGGTCCAATATGTTTTCCCCTCTTGTGGGAGTGGTGACCAGTTGTTCCATAGCATTTGAGTTTATAAATTCTAGGAACCATTGGGCTAGGGTGTTGGGGCTTGAGTAGTGCTCCCAGTCTATGTTTGGGTAGTCACCCAATATAATGGTGTTTGGAGAGACCTTCATATTCTCCAGTGCCTTCAGGAAAGCTGAGTAGAGTTCCTGAGTTTGGGAGGGTGGTCTGTAGCAGGCTACAAACTGGAAGGCAGTTTTGCCCACTGTTAGTTGCACATGGATGGTCTCAGATGCTTCGTGCAGTGCCACTAGTCTGGAGGTATGGGTATCTTTGAATATGGATACTCCCCCTCCTCTTGTGGTTCAGTCCGAGTTTTGGGGCTGAAAAACTTGGTATGAGGTATAGCCTGGTAGTGCTGGGGTTCTCTCGGGAGCCTTGAACCAGGTTTCTGTTACTGCACAGATATCGATGTTCTCCATACTGAGGAGAGCCTCGAGTGCGTGCATCTTGAGGTTTAGACTTCTGGCGTTGAGCAGCATTACCCTTAGTTTCTTTTTCCTTGTGTTGTCTAAGGAGGTGGCTTTGTCTTTTGAGCCTTGCCTAAAAAAGGCACTATGGGGGTGGCAAGAGCCTTGGCCAGTATTCGAAAACCCAGGGGTGACAGGTGCAAGCTGTCCCTAGCGAAGCAACGTGGCTTGTCAAGCATGTCATCCCAGGCTGACAGACACTGGATCCCCTTTGAGTAATACCAATACTTTAGCCAAATGTTGAAATTGATCATTTTGTCTTTATACTGTGGTATCATTCTTGGTGAGGGTAAGATGCTACTCAAGGTCAGGGTCATACCGGCCTGGGCTACATGATCAGAGAGCTCCTCTGTCTCTTTTCATGTAATGCAGGGAGGTACGTCTCTGGTCATTCACACCAGCATGGACAATGACGGAGTCATATTTGTACTTGCTTTGGAGTGACCTGAGTGCTTGTGTTATGTGGCGGATCCTGGCACCCGACAGGCAGCTTACAGTGACCTTCTCCTTGTTCAGCCTGATGAGAGGAAAGTCAGTGTGTCTGACAATAGAGTCACCTATTACAAGTATATTAGGTGTGTTGTTTAGCCTTAAGGGCTGTGACTGTGTGGCACACTGACTTTGTGAACTATGTGATACGTAGGTATTGTTGTGGGGTAGCAGTTGCTTGGATATCTGCTTTGGAGGTCTCTGTTGCTTGGGCAGATTTTTATTTAGAGCCTCCGAGTATGTTTTTGTGTGTTTATGTGTTTGGTTTGCTGTTGTGATAGGTCTATGTGAGACTGGATTTGTGGTGTGTGTGATTACCTTCTCTTCCAGACTGACCGTGCCAGTACTATGTTGAGAGAGCTAGGCGTCCAGTTTGGCTATATAGTTGCATCTCTCACATATATTTGAGCTTGTTGGGAAGAGGAGAGGGTGGTCTGTGTACATAAGGCAGTTGTAACATTGCCTCAAGATTCCCATATTCGCCAGCTGGACTGGAGAGTAAACCTGAAACTAACTTTTGGACATGCCAGAATAGTATAAGGAATTACTTTTTGACTTTATCAAAAAGGACCAGTAGGGAGCCAAGTACTTAAAGAGAGTATAAGAGGGTGTAGTGCTTTAGTTTATTAGTGCTTACTTATAAGACACTTATCCTAGCTACTGCTGGGTTTTAGAAGGAAAATAGAGTGCTTACTTTGAGATTTGGAACAGTTCTAAGGGAAAAAGTAAAGAGCAGACTTTGTGGAGCCGGGAATACTTTAAACCTGATTAAGTGGCGCTGCTCGATTTTTGATATAGTGCAGGTACATGTACATGGCCAATGGGAGAATAGGTGGTGTTTTAGAGAAGTCTTAAAGCATTCGGGGTTGCTAGTAGACCTAATTTGAAGGAGAGAGACCATCCCATAATTTTACTATTGCATATGGATAATGTGTTTGACTGTCGGAAAGTTAGGTTTTGCTACATTAAGAAGTATCTGATTGATCGCAGAGGCCTATTTGGGTGATACATGGTGAACAGAGAGGAGAGGGCAGGACAACTAGAAGACTTATAGATTAGCTTATGAACTGTGGTTAGTTGCAGGTATGTTAGATGTTAGGGGAAGTTCTAGCCAGTTTAGATGCTGGAGTGATGCGCAGGGTTGGGAGGAGTATTTGGCACTGGATACAAATATTGCGTTTTTTTACTGTAGCACGAGTCCAGTTTGGATTTTAAGACATGATTGTATGTTAGTAAGGAGAGGTGCACTATAGAGAAAGAATGGAGGTAGAAAGGAAGGGGCAAGGGATAGTCTTGCTGCATAGGTGAGAAAGTGTTTGTGCCTGTACAGGTTGCCTAGTTTCTGAATTTTTTTTTTTTTTTTTTTTTTTTTTGTCTTGATATGTTGGTCGAAAGTTAGGTGTTCGGCTATGATGACCCCTAGAAGTTTGGCGTACGGGACTACTACTAGGCAAGTGTTGTTCAGTGAGTTGATGGTAAATTCACCGGTTGGTTTTAAGTGCATGTGTGTGTGTACATTACTGCCATTAATACAAGACCCTAACTGTTCTAATTTAGCAGTGCTCCGCACCCATTTTCCAGGCTTACTATTTTTAGCTACTCCCACTTGTTCCATTGTACATTTTGGGAATTTCAGATGCAAGTCAGGAGGACATTATCTGTAATGAAGCCAAATTACTTAAAACATGAGAAATTTTTGAGTAGGAGCCACTCACAGTGTCTACTTTGGATATTGGGGATGCAGTTTTCCCGTCTTCTAGCATATTGCCACCTTTTATCACTAAATTCTGAATCTGCTCCTTTAGTTGAACAGTGACTGTTTTATCTCCTTGATTGCTGCTGGCTCATAGGTTTATGGAGCAGTACTAAGTTACCGGTCTACAGGGTTTTATAAGCCTAGTCTTCAGGCAGGGGTCATAATCAAACCCTGTACCCTTGTGTCTGTGAGGTAAAGACCTTGACCATTATGACAACGTGGCCTCCACCTTATTGTTGTTCTGCTCTTAACAGTTCTGGTGGAGTAGATCCCAGCTTACCCTCACTACAATTTTTCCGACTGACCTTTCTTTCACGTCATCATTTCTTGGAGTTGTCATGCTCTCCTTCAGTCCTCAGTTTAGTGCTTAAAAATAGGCTCCCTAAAATGCAAAACACATTTTATACCAAAAAATTATGCATACTAGTTCAGTAATGCTTTGCAGAGCATTGATGAGCTTGTAACAGATTCCCAGTGAAAAGCAAGGGTATTATCATTTTTGTCTAGATACATTTTACTCATTTCTGATCAGCTACTTCTTGCTTTGCAGTCATTTTCTCCATTTATTTTAGCTGCTTTCGTTATGACAGTAGTTGGGAAGTTGGTATGGGACTCTAGTGCTGCTGCTGTTTGGAGATCTAGAGCAGGTGTTTTAATGCACTACTACTTAGAGCAACAGAAAGTAAATAAAGTAAGTGAAAGGATCTTCTAGCTAAATAAACATAGAAGAGTATAAGGCCATGCTTATTTATTTGTTAGAACCCTTGTTAAGCAGGTAACTTAGCTTTTCTGTGGATCCTTTTCAGGCATGGTCCAGGCCATGAGGGCAAGTATTGTAAATGCCGTGGCTGTCTTAAATTGGCCATATGTTGTCTGCCAACGTGTTTTGGGAAGGTGGGAGGAAGCTAGAATGCCTAGACACAACTCATGCAGATACTGTGAGAACATCCACACTACACAGGCATGGAATGGAAGTCAGGCTTGAGCATATAAAAGTGGAGCCATCAGACAGATTTTTGAATGGACTGCTGCTTGACAAGTTTTCAGAAATGATAGTTGAAAAGCTGCAGGACAGTTAGAAAAACATTTAACAAGTGATGCTCATGTTTATTTTCATTATTCTGGTCATTTTTTTTATATAATGTGTAACACTGGAAACCTGTCTTTGTAAATGTATGGTTCCTGAAAGGGCTCTGCTTTTGTAACTAACATGGAAGCAACATGTTTGTTTTATTTTCCTTTAGCTGTCATTTGTCAAATTTTGTAAGTGTGTTGCTGGTTCAGTTATGGCTGAAAAACTAGTCCTTTTGGATCAGCCCACCAGCTTGCCTCACAGAAGTAAATTATGAGTAGATGTAACTGAACTGAAGTAATCATCAGTGTTGCTTACAACTTCACAGAGTTGTCTGTTGTCATGGCAACAGAATCCACTAGACAAGACGTGACTAAATTTTTAAGTTCTGCTGGCTTTTAGCTGAGGAGTTTTATGGTGACGTGTTTTCAAAGCATAGTAACTACATGTGAATTCAGACTGCAGTACAGGACCTATTCCACCCTCCCCCAACATGCCGTGTTATTTTCTTGTACAACACACAGGAGAATTGCACAGTAGGTTAGAAAGTCAAAACATTGTGTTTAAGCTGCTCAGAGACCTCCCAGAATAAGAAATTAAAATGTTTTTGTTTGTCGTGGTGTTACTGTGGAAACACGGTTTACTGATCCCAGGAAGGAAGTGAAAACATGTTACCGTGTTATTGCTGCAGTCCAGTTTGACAAGCAAGGGGACAGCCTCAAGGTTGACTGCATAGCAAGTCTCTTACTTGTAGCTGTCAAAACTGTGTGCAGAAACTGTAGAGGAAGGAATCGAAGTTATGCCTGTGAAGAAAAAGATGTCCTGAAACTTGGCAGAGGAAAGGTTGCAGTGTACTGCTGTAGGCAGGTCTTGTTTACAGGAAATTGTCACAGAACTAATGATCGTACAAGCTAAGGTGCACTTTGAAGAAGCTATGGTGGAAAATTGCAAAAAGGATTTGCCCCTTCCCTTGTTTGCAGTCCCCCTTACTTTTAGCAGTCCGCTACAGGAAATGTAATTACCAGTGCTAATCTGATTATGCAGACAAGTGCATAGTATTGCATATGTAGTTTAATTAAAGGCACAGAATTAGAAAAAACTGAGTCCGCGCATTCATCACATTTGTAGGCATTAAATCATTTATGCAACAGCCATGCTACAAGCCAAGTGTTAAGATAGCATGTACTGTCAACTGTTCCCACACAAAGTGCTTTGGCTGTATTGTTGAGTTACAGGGTTGATGATGTGCTTAGTTTTTAGTGCTGATACCTAAATATATGGATTTTACTGTTGTATCTTCTGTTTCTAATTTCTGAGCGCAATAAAATCCTTTTGAATCAAACCTCTTTAGTCTGTCAAGTAAGTACCATGTTCAGTTCAAGGTCCTTTTTTTTTTTTTTGTCTGTTTCCTTACAGTAAGATGCTGGGCAGTATATTCGTACAGTTTATTTCCAGTTTGATAACCAGGGACGTCCACTGGGCCCAAAGGGCCGGTTTTCAGTGGTTTGCAAGTAAATCATCAGGTTCTCCATGCAGTAGTAGCCAGCCCCAAAATAATGTCCCTTAAAACATTGGGTTTATGAATTATGCACTGCTGCAACAGGTGAATAATACCCCCCTTTCTGTCCCAAGGATGTAAATTATCATTGGTAACAGGGCCGCCTTATTCTTGACTCCAGTCTTACGAAACTCATTGACATTTGAATTTTTTATGGAAATTTCTTCTTTAGATGAGTACAGGCCGGTACATTTCTTGATGAATTAAACATGATGGAAAGTAGTCAAGTTAGCTTGTTAATTAGGTTATTGTGGATGGGAGTTGTAGGCTATATTTATTTTGTATAATTTTGAACTGAAAAATGAGAAGACAAGCACATAATGAGAGTAAAGCTATGTTTATTTAAACATAAAAATCAAAGTATATACAGTAATGTGCACCTCCTCTCATTTATTTTTCAGTTTTATTCTAATGGATCATTGGCTGTTCTTGCCCTGTGCATGCTAACCATCAAGCCTCCCCTTATTTAGGCAGTGCCTATTCGTTCTACAGCTCCAAAGCTTCCACCCAGACCCAAGGCTAGAGTTATCCATGGGATATAAATGACAATAACAGGGTGACCATAAGTTCTCTTTAATTGCAACTGCATGCTTCAACACACTTTCTGTGAAGGTAACCATCTTTTGTTGGCTTAGTGAGCGTGAGTCGGGGTTACAATTTTTTTCACCACATTGGCCCACAATGCTCTCTCTCCTTGTGAGTGCATGCTTCTGCACGTTTGTTATGAAGGCTTATTGGTGACTTAAGAGAGCCTGACACGTTCCCCTAGGCTGCATCTCTTACTACTCTTTTGGGGGATACTGGCATTGTGTGAGGCTCTTTGCCTGCCCCCCCCCCCCACCCCCTGGGATTGGTCAGACCATTCTCCCTGCCAGTGCCATTTAGTCCCTGAGCAGCTAGTCAAGCCCTTGTCATCTGGTCTGTAGTCAGAGCTTTATTTGTGTATGCCATTGTTGCTATCTGACCTTAATTTTTGTCTGTATTTTATATAATAGTGACAGTCTAAATATTGATTTTTCTATGCTCATTTAATTATTTACTGTCTTTAATTTTCCCTTACTTGCTTTATCTGTTCTAGTACTGTAGGATAGCCGAAATCTTTTCCATTAAGCAACATGCATTAGACAGAGGCAAGGATGTGCACTCTTACAGATCTATGCAGTCACACACCTGTAGACATTTACAGTATTTTTCAGTTAATATGCCTGAATTTATATGGAAATTGGATGGAAAAGGAGACCTTGTAGAAACAACACAAATAACCTGCAGGTGTCACAAACAAAGTACTCCAGCCATGAAATGACCTGGAGAACCAAGCACTGTGAGGCAGCAGTCTTAACTAATGCATACTGCCACTTTTTATTAACAGGCTTGGTCTTCTAGTTGTACATTACATAGAATGGACTCTAGAGTCTCTCCTTAATCTGTTTAAGTTTAGTTACTGGGTTTGTCCCTGATGTGTGGCACACAGCAGTCGTGATGCCCTCCATAAGGGTAGCCTTACAACCTACCCAGGTAATTACAGACTGTCAACCTTGCAAGCCTCATCCGCAAAGCCATGAAATCTATTGGATGTGACCTCAAACTGTAATATCAAAAATCTGGTTATATGTGACCCCCAATGGTTTGGTTTTGTGAAGGGTAGATCCTGTTTTTGTTCTGGTAAATATCTTCAGAACAGTTATGGAGGCTTTAGATGATGCCCATACAAAGCACATAGGGTGTCTTGAACTTGCTTACGCCTTTGACAGTATTCTCCATGCCTACATCATATAAAAGCTAAATGCTTTAAGAACTGATCCATATGTGGTAAGATGGATAGTAAACTGGCTGAAATACAGAACTCGCAGTGCGAGCTGCAGGTGCCTAATAAGTATAAAATGACCAGGAGTCTCCTTCAGAGCTCATTGCTAGTACTGTTCTTTTTGTATTTGTCTCACATCACCAAGCAGAGAGTCCTCTGCCTAAAAGGAATTGCAGACCGTTGCAAACTGTTGCCCTTTGACACCCAAACCCTCCAGAATGAACTCTCCCTAGTAAACTCTTTAGTTTACTAAAAAGTGGCTCAAATTAAATGCTAAAAAGTATGGTATCATCAAAAAAAGTTCTTGACCAAAAAGGTCATAGGCCTAAAGTCTATAAGCTACCAAGAGAAACTAGACTCTCTATCCCTTTATTCATTGTCTTTTTTTATAGATTTTTAAGGAGAGATCTCTCTCAAGCTCTCTCTGGGCAATTAGAGACCTGGCTGTCTTGGACCTCCTGTTTCTCCGCATGCCAAGTATTTTCACCAATGCTAGAACCACAGACTTGAATCCTAACCAATTTGATTTGCTGTTTTCCTTTAAACATAAACTAGATAACTGGGAGTTTTCAAATTTTTCTGCTTTGGAGGTCTCTGTTGCTTGGGCAGATTTTTATTTAGAGCCTCCGAGTATGTTTTTGTGTGTTTATGTGTTTGGTTTGCTGTTGTGATAGGTCTATGTGAGACTGGATTTGTGGTGTGTGTGATTACCTTCTCTTCCAGACTGACCGTGCCAGTACTATGTTGAGAGAGCTAGGCGTCCAGTTTGGCTATATAGTTGCATCTCTCACATATATTTGAGCTTGTTGGGAAGAGGAGAGGGTGGTCTGTGTACATAAGGCAGTTGTAACATTGCCTCAAGATTCCCATATTCACCAGCTGGACTGGAGAGTAAACCTGAAACTAACTTTTGGACATGCCAGAATAGTATAAGGAATTACTTTTTGACTTTATCAAAAAGGACCAGTAGGGAGCCAAGTACTTAAAGAGAGTATAAGAGGGTGTAGTGCTTTAGTTTATTAGTGCTTACTTATAAGACACTTATCCTAGCTACTGCTGGGTTTTAGAAGGAAAATAGAGTGCTTACTTTGAGATTTGGAACAGTTCTAAGGGAAAAAGTGAAGAGCAGACTTTGTGGAGCCGGGAATACTTTAAACCTGATTAAGCGGCGCTGCTCGATTTTTGATATAGTGCAGGTACATGTACATGGCCAATGGGAGAACAGGTGGTGTTTTACAGAAGTCTTAAAGCATTCGGGGTTGCTAGTAGACCTAATTTGAAGGAGAGAGACCATCCCATAATTTTACTATTGCATATGGATAATGTGTTTGACTGTCGGAAAGTTAGATTTTGCTACATTAAGAAGTATCTGATTGATCGCAGAGGCCTATTTGGGTGATGCATGGTGAACAGAGAGTAGAGGGCAGGACAACTAGAAGACTTATAGATTAGCTTATGAACTGTGGTTAGTTGCAGGTATGTTAGATGTTAGGGGAAGTTCTAGCCAGTTTAGATGCTGGAGTGATGCGCAGGGTTGGGAGGAGTATTTGGCACTGGATACAAATATTGCGTTTTTTTACTGCAGCACGAGTCCAGTTTGGATTTTAAGACATGATTGTATGTTAGTAAGGAGAGGTGCACTATAGAGAAAGAATGGAGGTAGAAAGGAAGGGGCAAGGGATAGTCTTGCTGCATAGGTGAGAAAGTGTTTGTGCCTGTACAGGTTGCCTAGTTTCTGAATTTTTTTTTTTTTTTGTCTTGATATGTTGGTCGAAAGTTAGGTGTTCGGCTATGATGACCCCTAGAAGTTTGGTGTACGGGACTACTACTAGGCAAGTGTTGTTCAGTGAGTTGATGGTAAATTCACCGGTTGGTTTTAAGTGCATGTGTGTGTGTACATTACTGCCATTAATACAAGACCCTAACTGTTCTAATTTAGCAGTGCTCCGCACCCATTTTCCAGGCTTACTATTTTTAGCTACTCCCACTTGTTCCATTGTACATTTTGGGAATTTCAGATGCAAGTCAGGAGGACATTATCTGTAATGAAGCCAAATTACTTAAAACATGAGAAATTTTTTTTGAGTAGGAGCCACTCACAGTGTCTACTTTGGATATTGGGGATGCAGTTTTCCCGTCTTCTAGGATATTGCCACCTTTTATCACTGAATTCTGAATCTGCTCCTTTAGTTGAACAGTGACTGTTTTATCTCCTTGATTGCTGCTGGCTCATAGGTTTATGGAGCAGTACTAAGTTACCGGTCTACAGGGTTTTATAAGCCTAGTCTTCAGGCAGGGGTCATAATCAAACCCTGTACCCTTGTGTCTGTGAGGTAAAGACCTTGACCATTATGACAACGTGGCCTCCACCTTATTGTTGTTCTGCTCTTAACAGTTCTGGTGGAGTAGATCCCAGCTTACCCTCACTACAATTTTTCCGACTGAGCTTTCTTTCACGTCCTCATTTCTTGGAGTTGTCATGCTCTCCTTCAGTCCTCAGTTTAGTGCTTAAAAATAGGCTCCCTAAAATGCAAAACACATTTTATACCAAAAAATTATGCATACTAGTTCAGTAATGCTTTGCAGAGCATTGATGAGCTTGTAACAGATTCCCAGTGAAAAGCAAGGGTGTTATCATTTTTGTCTGGATACATTTTACTCATTTCTGATCAGCTACTTCTTGCTTTGCAGTAATTTTCTCCATTTATTTTAGCTGCTTTCGTTATGACAGTAGTTGGGAAGTTGGTATGGGACTCTAGTGCTGCTGCTGTTTGGAGATCTAGAGCAGGTGTTTTAATGCACTACTAAGAGCAACAGAAAGTAAATAAAGTAAGTGAAAGGATCTTCTAGCTAAATAAACATAGAAGAGTATAAGGCCATGCTTATTTATTTGTTAGAACCCTTGTTAAGCAGGTAACTTAGCTTTTCTGTGGATCCTTTTCAGGCATGGTCCAGGCCATGAGGGCAAGTATTGTAAATGCCGTGGCTGTCTTAAATTGGCCATATGTTGTCTGCCAACGTGTTTTGGGAAGGTGGGAGGAAGCTAGAATGCCTAGACACAACTCATGCAGATACTGTGAGAACATCCACACTACACAGGCATGGAATGGAAGTCAGGCCTGAGCATATAAAAGTGGAGCCATCAGACAGATTTTTGAATGGACTGCTGCTTGACAAGTTTTCAGAAATGATAGTTGAAAAGCTGCAGGACAAGTGATACTCATGTTTATTTTCATTATTCTGGTCATTTGTTTTATATAATGTGTAACACTGGAAACCTGTCTTTGTAAATGTATGGTTCCTGAAAGGGCTCTGCTTTTGTAACTAACATGGAAGCAACATGTTTGTTTTATTTTCCTTTAGCTGTCATTTGTCAAATTCTGTAAGTGTGTTGCTGGTTCAGTTATGGCTGAAAAACTAGTCCTTTTGGATCAGCCCACCAGCTTGCCTCACAGAAGTAAATTATGAGTAGATGTAACTGAACTGAAGTAATCATCAGTGTTGCTTACAACTTCACAGAGTTGTCTGTTGTCATGGCAACAGAATCCACTAGACAAGACGTGACTAAATTTTTAAGTTCTGCTGGCTTTTAGCTGAGGAGTTTTATGGTGACGTGTTTTCAAAGCATAGTAACTACATGTGAATTCAGACTGCAGTACAGGACCTATTCCACCCTCCCCCAACATGCCATGTTATTTTCTTGTACAACACACAGGAGAATTGCACAGTAGGTTAGAAAGTCAAAACATTGTGTTTCAGCTGCTCAGAGACCTCCCAGAATAAGAAATTAAAATGTTTTTGTTTGTCGTGGTGTTACTGTGGAGACACTGTTTACTGATCCCAGGAAGGAAGTGAAAACATGTTACCGTGTTATTGCTGCAGTCCAGTTTGACAAGCAAGGGGACAGCCTCAAGGTTGACTGCATAGCAAGTCTCTTACTTGTAGCTGTCAAAACTGTGTGCAGAAACTGTAGAGGAAGGAATCGAAGTTATGCCTGTGAAGAAAAAGATGTCCTGAAACTTGGCAGAGGAAAGGTTGCAGTGTACTGCTGTAGGCAGGTCTTGTTTACAGGAAATTGTCACAGAACTAATGATCGTACAAGCTAAGGTGCACTTTGAAGAAGCTATGGTGGAAAATTGCAAAAAGGATTTGCCCCTTCCCTTGTTTGCAGTCCCCCTTACTTTTAGCAGTCCGCTACAGGAAATGTAATTACCAGTGCTAATCTGATTATGCAGACAAGTGCATAGTATTGCATATGTAGTTTAATTAAAGGCACAGAATTAGAAAAAACTGAGTCCGCGCATTCATCACATTTGTAGGCATTAAATCATTTATGCAACAGCCATGCTACAAGCCAAGTGTTAAGATAGCATGTACTGTCAACTGTTCCCACACAAAGTGCTTTGGCTGTATTGTTGAGTTACAGGGTTGATGATGTGCTTAGTTTTTAGTGCTGATACCTAAATATATGGATTTTACTGTTGTATCTTCTGTTTCTAATTTCTGAGCGCAATAAAATCCTTTTGAATCAAACCTCTTTAGTCTGTCAAGTAAGTACCATGTTCAGTTCAAGGTCCTTTTTTTTTTTTTTGTCTGTTTCCTTACAGTAAGATGCTGGGCAGTATATTTGTACAGTTTATTTCCAGTTTGATAACCAGGGAGGTCCACTGGGCCCAAAGGGCCGGTTTTCAGTGGTTTGCAAGTAAATCATCAGGTTCTCCATGCAGTAGTAGCCAGCCCCAAAATAATGTCCCTTAAAACATTGGGTTTATGAATTATGCACTGCTGCAACAGGTGAATAATACCCCCCTTTTTGTCCCAAGGATGTAAATTATCATTGGTAACAGGGCCGCCTTATTCTTGACTCCAGTCTTACGAAACTCATTGACATTTGAATTTTTTTATGGAAATTTCTTCTTTAGATGAGTACAGGCCGGTACATTTCTTGATGAATTAAACATGATGGAAAGTAGTCAAGTTAGCTTGTTAATTAGGTTATTGTGGATGGGAGTTGTAGGCTATATTTATTTTGTATAATTTTGAACTGAAAAATGAGAAGACAAGCACATAATGAGAGTAAAAGCCATGTTTATTTAAACATAAAAATCAAAGTATATACAGTAATGTGCACCTCCTCTCATTTATTTTTCAGTTTTATTCTAATGGATCATTGGCTGTTCTTGCCCTGTGCATGCTAACCATCAAGCCTCCCCTTATTTAGGCAGTGCCTATTCGTTCTACAGCTCCAAAGCTTCCACCCAGACCCAAGGCTAGAGTTATCCATGGGATATAAATGACAATAACAGGGTGACCATAAGTTCTCTTTAATTGCAACTGCATGCTTCAACACACTTTCTGTGAAGGTAACCATCATTTGTTGGCTTAGTGAGCGTGAGTCGGGGTTACAATTTTTTTCACCACATTGGCCCACAATGCTCTCTCTCCTTGTGAGTGCATGCTTCTGCACGTTTGTTATGAAGGCTTATTGGTGACTTAAGAGAGCCTGACACTTTCCCCTAGGCTGCCTCTCTTACTACTCTTTTGGGGGATACTGGCATTGTGTGAGGCTCTTTGCCTGCCCCCCCACCCCCTGGGATTGGTCAGACCATTCTCCCTGCCAGTGCCATTTAGTCCCTGAGCAGCTAGTCAAGCCCTTGTCATCTGGTCTGTAGTCAGAGCTTTATTTGTGTATGCCATTGTTGCTATCTGACCTTAATTTTTGTCTGTATTTTATATAATAGTGACAGTCTAAATATTGATTTTTCTATGCTCATTTAATTATTTACTGTCTTTAATTTTCCCTTACTTGCTTTATCTGTTCTAGTACTGTAGGATAGCTGAAATCTTTTCCATTAAGCAACATGCATTAGACAGAGGCAAGGATGTGCACTCTTACAGATCTATGCAGTCACACACCTGTAGACATTTACAGTATTTTACAGTTAATATGCCTGAATTTATATGGAAATTGGATGGAAAAGGAGACCTTGTAGAAACAACACAAATAACATGCAGGTGTCACATACAAGGTACTCCAGCCATGAAATGACCTGGAGAACCAAGCACTGTGAGGCAGCAGTCTTAACTAATGCATACTGCCACTTTTTATTAACAGGCTTGGTCTTCTAGTTGTACATTACATAGAATGGACTCTAGAGTCTCTCCTTAATCTGTTTAAGTTTAGTTACTGGGTTTGTCCCTGATGTGTGGCACACAGCAGTCGTGATGCCCTCCATAAGGGTAGCCTTACAACCTACCCAGGTAATTACAGACTGTCAACCTTGCAAGCCTCATCCGCAAAGCCATGAAATCTATTGGATGTGACCTCAAACTGTAATATCAAAAATCTGGTTATATGTGACCCCCAATGGTTTGGTTTTGTGAAGGGTAGATCCTGTTTTTGTTCTGGTAAATATCTTCAGAACAGTTATGGAGGCTTTAGATGATGCCCATACAAAGCACATAGGGTGTCTTGAACTTGCTTACGCCTTTGACAGTATTCTCCATGCCTACATCATATAAAAGCTAAATGCTTTAAGAACTGATCCATATGTGGTAAGATGGATAGTAAACTGGCTGAAATACAGAACTCGTGCAGTGCGAGCTGCAGGTGCCTAATAAGTATAAAAATGACCAGGAGTCTCCTTCAGAGCTCATTGCTAGTACTGTTCTTTTTGTATTTGTCTCACATCACCAAGCAGAGAGTCCTCTGCCTAAAAGGAATTGCAGACCGTTGCAAACTGTTGCCCTTTGACACCCAAACCCTCCAGAATGAACTCTCCCTAGTAAACTCTTTAGTTTACTAAAAAGTGGCTCAAATTAAATGCTAAAAAGTATGGTATCATCAAAAAAAGTTCTTGACCAAAAAGGTCATAGGCCTAAAGTCTATAAGCTACCAAGAGAAACTAGACTCTCTATCCCTTTATTCATTGTCTTTTTTTATAGATTTTTAAGGAGAGATCTCTCTCAAGCTCTCTCTGGTCCATTAGAGGCCTGGCTGTCTTGGACCTCCTGTTTCTCCGCATGCCAAGTATTTTCACCAATGCTAGAACCACAGACTTGAATCCTAACCAATTTGATTTGCTGTTTTCCTTTAAACATAAACTAGATAACTGGGTGAGTTTTCAAAATTTTTTCTCCAGGATTGACCGGTATGGCTATGTTGGAGAAAGGAAGTGCTACCTGAGGAAGGGAGTACTGGTAAGGGCATTGTCATGAGACCTGGTGGCCTTGGAATATATATAAATATGAGTACCATGTGAATGGTCTTAATAAAGGTTCCTTATCCGATTTTAAATGTTTGTGTGTTGCATTGTTACTTTGCCTTGTGCCTGGGTTAAGATTGAAACAGCAATTCGTGCTCCTAATTGCAAAAGAATAAATGGAAGTTAATTAAAATATGTTTATAGAAAGCATGGACAGTTGACCTGAAGATGTCCGTATGTTTGTACATTTGGTAACAAATTGATCTCCAGACCATTCTTGTCCCATGGTGTGATTTGATTTATAGGTTGCTGATATTGCCTTTAGGCATCCATTTACATTGCCACGTGCGGCATTCAGTAGAGAGTTCATTAAAGGTATGTGCGCGCGCATGTGTATGTGTGATGTGTATATTTCTACACATATTCATAAGGAGCTGAGGTGTCTGACCAGAGCACTGTTAAACATATTGTCTACTGTTACAGCAGTGGTCAGTAGTCCACTGATGAACTAGGAAAACCACAAGCCAAATGACCAAAAGAAGAACTGCTGGTGAAAGAATACTCCACTAAGAAACAAGTTAAATGAAATAAATAAAATAAAAAGCATAATAATAATTATACTTTCTATTTTATTTATTTCATTAAACTTTGTTTCTTAGTGGAGTATTTTTGTTCTTTCACCAGCAGTTCTTCTTTTAATGGTCTGTAGTATGTTGGATGAGTAATGTATGGATTAATAATGATGCCATTACACACCATTTTGTGATGCGCACACACGCACTTGAGCAGTTGGATAAGGTGATTTGAATGCAAAGTGCATGTTTTGTTGAACATATGATCGATTTTTGTTCTGGTAAGTGGGTTGGAGTTGGAACATGTACTTGGGTGATCTGCTGAATAGAGTAAAGTTTAGGTAGGGGATAAACTTGTGTTGCGGGTTAGGGATGGTGGGTAAATGTAATGCGTGTGTCAGTGTCTCTTGTCTAGTGGATACTGTTAGGGAAAGTTTTTTTTGGAAATTATTGTGTAGGGTTAGCGGTGGTGGTGCTGCGGTAGCATTGTCACCTCACAGTAAGATGCTGTCCGGTTCGATTCTTAGCTAGAGCGTCTTCTTCGTGGAGACATGAGTGAATGGGCGTACCGTCGTTGAAGGTTGTACGTCAGGGCTGGTAACTCAGCACGTAAAAATCAACTACCAGTCATTAGCGGACCGGAGTTCCGCTGTGGCGACCCCTAACCAGTAAAAGCTGAAGACACAACAACATTGTGTAGGGTTAGCTCCCTCCCACCACACTTTACTAGTGTGCTGATCCTATCCCCCCACATGTTAATTAATAAAATACATTTCCCAAACAGCTTTGGCCTGAAGTGTCTGCAAAGGTTGGAGTCTTGCAATTGGAAAGGGAAACTATGTGTTTCTCATTTTCAATTGTTAGATTTTTCAATGTGTTTTTTTTAATGATTTTGTTTTCATGCTTTTATATTTTAACTTGTACTCATGGGTGTGTATAACATTGTGTGTGTGTATACACTATAATGAAGGGTTAAAGTTCAGTACCAAGTTTTTAATTTTGAATGTCATATGCTTCCTTTGTGTGCCCCCCTGGTCATCCACTAATAAAAAAAAAACTCACAACTGGTTGCCAAAAGTCACCATGCTTTGTGTTCATTTATTTTAAGCAGCACACTTTTTACTGACTGCATCCTGTGTAGTGTTGTGACCATTTCAGAGCTGGTATTTGCCTCATTTTGAAGGATATCAGGTACTGAATCCACTTCTTGTAAAGAAAAAAATTGGGTAACTTGGCAGGGGTATTGTATTATGTTGCCATTTTAAATTTGGAAGCATTTTGAGAATTTTCACAGTAAATAAAACACATTGTTGACATGTACTCCATTTTTTACAGATTGTCTTTATACAGGATTTGTACAGTAGTGTGTGCCCATTATACATGCAGATCATTACAAAACTGGTCTTAGTGTAGGAAATTTAGTTGCTGACTGATTCTTGTAAAATCCTATTCACATGTGAAAAACAAGTCCCCTTCGTTTCCCCATAGGTAGGTACTAGGCTATTGGCCCTAGGGCCTGTAGCCTAGCCAAACGGTAACCTGACTTTTGCCACCCAAGAAAATTATTTTCCTGTGCCCCTGTCAAGCAGAGTCACAGAAGTGATCCCCGGGGTAAATTTCCTATCTTCCATGCAATCATCAAGATTTTTCTTGGAGTGCTAATGAGGAGCTTTGTTTGATATAGATAGGTAGTTTGTTCCAGAGTATGGGAAGTCTGTGAGACAGGAATCTATCTCTCCAGCATGTTCTTTTTTTTCATGTTTTTAATAATGAGATCCAAAACTGGCATGTCCCAATGATTTTTTTTTGTTGTTGCAGCTGTGAGTGTAAGGGCATTTTTTATAGTATTGAAAACCACCATTTTCAAGAAGTGTTTTGTCAAGTATAATTTGACATATGTTCGCTAAACTTGGGATTAGGTTGTATGATTTAGAGGCACTCAGCCAATATTATAACAGCAGCCAAAGTCAAGGCATTTGTTAAAAAAACCCATAACATATTTTCTCCCCTTTCCCTAGATGACTAGTGACTTTAAAGCTCTATTGTTTGTTGACCAGCGTACTGGATTGTTTGAAAAACAAAGGATCAGTTTCAGACATTTCCCTGGCTAACAAGAGCTGAGTAGTTTACAGAAAGTTAAAAATGGTTACCAGAAGTGGGTACACCTTTTGTATGATACTAAACAAATGTACAAATACAATTTGGTGAGCAAAAAAACATTCATACCATACTAAAAGGACACTTGGCAAAGGTTGCACAGTTTGCATAGTAGAGAAATACAAATGTGTAAATTTGTATACCTGTACAAAGTGGCATGGTAAATGTTCATTCAAATAATATATTAGTGAGAGTTTAATAAAAGAGCACATTGGTGTCTGATCCTGTAGGTGGGGACATGATACCTCCTGTGAGCGAGTAGGTAGGCAGGGTAGTCCTGCAGATGTCAGCACCTTGCAGAAGTTGGTGGAGGTTCAGCAGTCAAGTTTTTGTGATCCCCCGTACATGAGTGGTATTAGCTTTGACCCTCACAGTTAACAGACCTATAAGCTTAACTTTCATTTGCTGCAGTGTTATGGCTCGTGTAGTAAGAAATGGAGAAAAGAAAAAAAATAGAGAAGTAAAGAATGTGATAGGAGAGACTTGATTTTAAAGAAAGAATCCTTAAAGTTATTGAGGACTGCATAAAATGTGAGCAAAGCATTTTCAGTCTAAAGCAAAATGCGTTAATGGTTTTACTATTTCTTTATTCAGGATGCAGTCCATTCCAGAGCTTCTGGAATAAGAATGAAGTAAGCTCCATCACTGGAGATGAGAGAAATTGAACTATGTAAGGGAGGGTGCAATTTGTTTGAGATTGAAGACCATATGGTGAAGCACTGTATATTGATGCATTCTTTTCTTAAAACATCATGCCTTTCTGAATACTAGTAAAGTAATGCAAGAAATATGGTGCGTTTTTAAATATCCCAAAAGCACTCGGTAGGTGAATTGGTGACAATGAATTTGTTTGTGTGTATATGCAATATAGAAGAAAGTGTCAGTTTACTTCCATTCTCTACATGCTTTGTAAACACTGTGGGTGGCTGTACATAGGGTCATTTTAGGAGTCATATGTACACATCAGCATTGGATAGGTGGAAATGTTATAGTAACTTCCCTGGAAAAACACTACAGAAGTAATTTGCTCTTCCACTGTTTGATCACATGGCCAACCTTCTCCATGTCATACCTGGTGAATGTGCCACTTCTGAACCAGTCTTTTGCAGTCAAGACTTGGTGGGAAGGTTGGCTTTAAAATTCAGAACCTGTATTTATGTGCATAGTGGATCATTCTAATTTTGGGTTTGTCCCTAGAAGTTGCTGATGGGGTATTTGTTCTGATTTTGATTCTCAGTTTTGTCATTTGATGGTGCGTGTTCTGACATCACTGCAAATATGTAATAACTGTGAAGATAAGGATGTCATTAGGTAGTCGTACTTGCAATATCAAAGATCTTTTGCTGGAATGTAGGTTATGGAATACATGGATGACAGGGTCATGTCTGAACAAGCAGAAGAAAAAAAATATCCTACAGGCATATACAGTATAATGTTAGAGACTGCTTTGTTTCACATTTTAATTTGGGAGGATAGGAATGTGAAGACAGACTGGTTATTTATTTGATTTGTGTGGTGCTTGTTTACCAGGTTAGGCTCACTATGCCAGTGCCCTCTTTTCAGGGAAGACCCGATGAGGCATTTATACTGACTAGGGAACATTTGGCCAGAGCACCGAGAAATGTACCCTACTCTGTTTTCAGTAAGTGCCATGGGATCTTTTATGTCCGTCTGAGCTAGCAACAACTCTGGCAGATGGGACCTCTGTTAACTTCTCATCCAGTGGACAACATACTCTGGAACATAGCAGCCCTTTATTCTGCACTGCACTGTCAGTATTTGGGAAATTTAATAGAATCCATAGACTTTTGATCTTCCAGCACCAAAGGCGAGTGTGCTACCTGTTCAGCCATTGACATTGCTAGTTATAGGGTCATAGGTAGGTACTAGGCTATTGGCCTTAGGGCCCATATAAGCCCAGCCAAAAAGGCACCCTGGCTTTCGCCACCCAAGAAGGAATCTATCCCTTCAGCATGTTCTGTTTATTGTGGTGACTCGGTTTAGTTCCCTAGAGCGTGTAGCTCGAGTGATTGGGATTTCTTTAAGTGGAGCATGTCCAACAGCTCTGGGTTTGACATAGCTCTGTATGTTAGGCAGGAATCGCCGCTGAGTAGGCGATATGTGACTGAGTAAAGCTGAAGCTTTTTGAGGCGGTCTGCGTAGGGCATTATTTGATCTCTTAGCCTATGTGTTTGGTTCTGGTGCATGTTCAAAGGATATGTTAAACCATTTTCAAATGCGCAAAGGCCTTGATTACTCTGTCATGGTAGTTTGGTAAATAGGAAGCTGCACTTGACATTTTGCTGTGTCTGGGCATCGAAAGCACAGAATGGCAGAAAAGTTGATCAGGTTTCAGTGGGCATTTATATAAAGGCAGGCGGACTGGATTTAAAACTGAACACATTTCCTGTTATGAATTTTCTTTCAGCCCATTTTTGCTGACTTGGCAGTTCACAACTCTTGGACACACTGGATGCTTTGTCCCACAGTGATTGCATTTACCAGTTCCTGGGGAGATGACTGAGAATGGTGGAAAGTCAGCACCACAGTTATGAAACTACAGCATAAAGCCTGAACATTTAAGCAAATGTTTAAGATGTTTGTAGAAAAAAGCTACATTTTCACCTGCTTTAGTTTAACACAGAAGGTGTAATATGTCCACTACAGATACATTGTTGTGGGTAGTATGATGTGATACAGGTGACAGGCCTTTATTGCAGGTCAGCTTGAAAAATCATAAAGAAAATAATGGGGACAAAAAGTGACTTGAACCATTGTTCGTACATTAGACTGCAAAGGAACCTTTTCTTTGATGCCATGCTGTGGAATAAAGCCAGTCATCCGTTTGACTCACGAGCAGAAATGCTAGTAGTTGTGTGTTTCTAGCACTAGGAAAGCTGAACCATTGTCTTGATAGATGAGAGACTTTCACACGTGCTCTGTGGTGATTGTTAAATTGTAATGTTTAGGGTACTTTGAAACATAAGACCTGTGATTCCTTAAGTGTCTGTATCCTGATATCACTTGAAGTTTCGGATCAGAATTTTCTTCATTTTCTTTGGTATGTCTGAACTAAATAAAGGTAGTAAAGCTGCTTTACTTTTATAGAATTTTTGGAAATGTAGTTAACAGTAAAGCCTTTTGTTTTAGATAACAAAGGCCATCTTAATTGTATAGGAAAAATAAGCTGCAGTGACAGATGACAGCAGCTGCAGTAAAAAGTATAGCAAAAATCATCTGTATATGGAAAAAAAAGAAATGCTTATGTAATACAAATTATAAGTAGCAGAAACAGAATGAACCTGAAAGTGCCATACCCCCAAAAGCAGCATGGCATAATACAAAACAATTGTGCATTTTTATAAAGTGTAGAATTGGAGACATGTAACCCCAACAAACCGTAAAATCAAATTAACATGTTACATAAAATTAGCAGAATTATGTAATAGCAATAACCAGTATCTGAGTGTATGTAATGCTTTGTTTACCCATTCTTGGTTTTTTTTTGGCTACTCCGACTATGCTATGGTGATCTAACCATGTCGTCTTTGCCACAGTTTTGCTCCCTTTCATTTCTTATGGTACAGTACTTTGCAATGTTAGAACTAGTATACATTTCACATTTTCATTTCTTTGCATAGTTCATGCTCATCCTTTATCGTAGTAGTGGTATTTTTTCCATCTACAAAGTGGCCTATAAATCATTTATTTGTGCGTAATTGCACAGCAGCAGTTAACATAAACTAGGGCTTTGTGCTGACATTGCAAATGATGCAATTGAAGAGAAAATCTTAAGCAGCATGTCTGCTGTAACACTAATTATGACCATGCTCTTCTTAATGCCTCACTTGTCATATGTCAGTTAGTAAACTGGAAGTATATCTTTATGCTGGAAGGCAGTTTAACCGTTTGTATACATTAACTTAAAAATATGCTTGGTGGTACAGAGGGTCTACATACCAAAGCATGTACCTCCCCCCTCCCATTTCAGAGAAGGGCCTTTTTAGACTTGTACTGTTTTTAGGAAGCTCCATTTGTCTCTTGTGTACTGATTTTTGAGGTTTTCTGCCGCTTAAGCATAACTGATTTTCTGTTGTCTGCTTAATGTTTTTCTTTGCCTGGCAAAATGAGATTGGTATCATAGTAACAGTTTCCGATTCATTTAACTAGCAATTGTGAAGTATTCCCAAACCAAGCCATGGTGGTAAATGTGGTATGTATATAGACTGTTAAATTCCACCAGTTAGCTTAGAGAAATGCCATGAAACTGTAATACTCTGACGAAACCTACTCTGGTATAGGTAGCAAGCATATTCTACAGAGTGGCATTGAACCAGACCCTGTTGTGAGCCAGAAAGTGTACAATTGAGTCTGAGGTATTCCTTTATCTTGCATCAGTGGAAGGATTTCAAGGAAATAACTGAAAAGTACTATTATCACACCTAGAAAAGTGCAGTAGGAGTGTACATATTAAATATCTGCAGGTACTGACAACCATGTGTGCTCATGAACTGCTGGTGGTGGGGATAACATGAAAGCTTTTGCAGCGGGTTTCCATAAGAGCTACCCATTGCTAACCCCTACCCCAGTTTTTTTCCCCATTACCTATAACAGTAATTTCAGTATTTTCTACCATATGTGTATGTGCTGTTGACGTTTTCCTTTCAGATGCATGTTCCATTATCCATAAGAACATTGCTTCTGGTGATACAATGAGGGCTTCTACCTCTGCTATGCAGTAATGAGTGCAAGACTTCATTTGAAGCCACTGGGATCTGACATTACTTCATGCTCTTGTAGGATTACCTCTGTGTAGATCATATTCAGTGTCTCTTTAACAACATGTTACTGTAATTAACTTGGAAAATGCAGTTTGCTTCTATCCTGGTATGATCTTCCTGGTGGTCCTGTTCACTGCTTTTGCCATTTTGGAAATGTTACTGTAGTGGTCACTGTTATTACCAAATGAAAAATTTTTTGAGTAAAATACATACTAAAACAGTTTAAAAAATAAGTAAAACTCTATTTGATGAAACTTGCCCATTAAGCATGCACTTTGTTCAATAATTCTTTAAAGCTGTAAGATGCAATTGCATAAGGGTTGAAATCAGTGCCTTTTCCTCACAGTACTCAAAGTTGTGCCTTTGGAAAATATGAAACATGGCAAACTGCCTGTTAATGTAGAAGTGAAATATTTCATTTTACATGAAATTTTATCCTAACTGAAGTACCTTTATATTAAAAGTCCTTTCTACTAGTAGATGATATAGACCAACTTCCTGGTTTTCCAACTTTCTTAAAATGCCCTTCTCTGGCCTTCTGAAGGTGTTGCTTTCCTGATTTAGATTGCCATTGTTTGTGATTAAGCTGTTAATTTTATTCACTTTGACAGTTATGATTATATGTGAATAAAATGAATATATAAAAATTGTTTGCAGTCTGCATATTTTTTTTCCATAGTTTATACAGTTTGCTTTTCCCCTCTGGCAAAGGTAGAGAACATTGCTCTAAACTATTCTTCTAGCAAAACTGGAATTTCTTGTGTTCATACCTCTTTATGTGATGTTCAGACAATTCGACATACTGTTGCAATCAGCATTGCATAGCCTACAATGTGTTCTTTCAGTTTTGAACAGAGAGCTTGAGTTGTTTCCATTTCCAGTCTGTAGCGTCTCATGTGACTGTTTAATAAGAAATAATATGGCCTTTAGTAGTAGCTAATTTTCTAAAGACTAGTTAGAAACATTATCTTTCTGCATTTTTTTTTACCAGAGTTTGTCTGCATGTTTATCTTTCCAGACCATGAATGTAACATACTCAAGGTACCCAGTTAACTTGGTTCTGCCTCCCCAGGCATCTGTCTCCTGTCTGATTTGTTTGCCTGTTGGGAAGCATTAAGCTTTTGATGGGTTACCCTGTATGTTGTGCCGCAGATTGTAGGATCTTGCCTAAAGTACAGCATACAACCATTCCTGAAGGCTGTATGTGTGTACGATGAACTGCTTTCCATCAGATTTTAACTTGCAGATTGGCCATGTACCCTGAGCTTTGTTGGGCTACTGATTTGGAATGTCTTCAGCAACATAACAGCCTATACAATGATAAGGAGCGTACATTTTTGTCTGTTTGAACAGAGATTCCAGCTTCAGTGGTGGCAGCTCCCCCCCCCCCCCTAAAAAAAGAAGAAAGCACCACCACAGCTCTCTCCAATAGTGACTAATGAAAATCCACATAAATTGTTATCCACCTTTATAGCACAAGCTATGTCTTGTCAGATGCATTAAATTGTCTTTCGGCTTTTCCTGGTTAGGGGTCACTACAGCGGAACTCCGGTCCGCTAATGATTGGTAGTTGATTTTTGCATGCCGAGTTACCAGCCCTGACACACAACCTTCAACGAAAGTATGCCCCATTCACGCATGTCTCCACGCAGAAGACACTGTAGTTGAGAATCGAACCGGACAGCGTCTTACTGTGAGGCGACAACGCTACTGCAGCACCACCACCGCCGGTCTCTTGTCAGATGCATTAACGAAATCATGAAATGAATTTGAACCATCTTTTAAAAAATGTGTGATGTAGTACAAAGCATGTTATACTGGAGCTGTCCTGTTCTCAACTGATGTAGTATTGCTGAGCATTTCTTATCTGTTTCAGGGTGAGGATGGCCCTGCAAGCTTGGAATATATTCAGGCCAAGGATCTGTTCCCCCAGAAACAGCTGGTAAAGGAAGAAGAAAGTTTGCAGGTAATGCAATAATATAGTTCCTGTTGAAGCCTATCAAAGTTAAAAATTCGTTTTACAAAACAGTAGTAAGTAATTATTTGTATCTACATATAACTGGCTTTGTATGTGTAGTTCTGTATATAGTAATCGCTGGTGGGGATTTGGGAAGGCTGTAGAAAAACATAAAGTATTAATTGTCTAAGAATTGTTAATCTCACACAATGCATTGTAAAGCAGTAAATGTATCCTACAGCACAGAAGTAATTCAGTTTATACAGCTGTAAAAAAATGTCTCCGGTGTTAAAATCTATAGACCTGAGTGCTGCTAATGTTAAAACTGTGCTAACAGGACAAGCTGCTGGGGACAATGCAGTGAAGGTTGTTCATTTAGTCATAGTGAAACAGCTGCCACTACACCAGACAGTACTATCTGTTATCTGCTGCAGTAAGGGAGCAGTCGTGTATTAAGGCTGTAGTATACGTGGGGATTTAACAGACATGGCTGATGGAAGCAGTTCATATTCCTGTCTCTTGTACAGAAATTGGTATTCTGTAAAGGAATTTTAAATGTTGTGTTGGTATTGTCAGCTATGTTTTCTGCATACATAAGTGGCAGAACGGTCTAGTGTTTTGTTAGCTTGACCTTCGTTACTGATAAAAGAATGACTTTTTAAAAACCTATATGCAGATAACAGTATGAAGGTCATGTTAGGTAAATATATTAAAAAAATCTTTGATTTGGTGGCTATAGTGGTAAAGCCTTGTGCCTTCACTGTTAAAATACAAGACTAAAAGAAGCGAGACTTGAAATGAGAAGCGACCATAATGTGTAACGTGAAATACTTTCTTTCTTGACAGGAAGTGACATTTATTCCAAGCAGTTATCTGCCTAAGTATTGACGTTTGTGTAATTTGTATAGTAGACAACAGATCTGAAGTTGTTAGCACTTTGTGGCAAAAAAGATATACAGTTAAATTGAGGAAAAACTCTAAACATTTCTTTGTATTCTTCATGTCTACCAGGTAAGTAAATATCAGTGAGCCAGCGACCACATTACAGTGATAACACCACAATATACATGCATCTCTATATTCCAATCATAGGTAATAATTAACTCTCATAGTAAATTAATTACACATGATCAGTTATAGTTTGGTCCCAGATATTAACACTAATATGAAATGAATATTAAAACACTTGAGTAATACACCAACCATATAGTTGTGGAAATGCTGCACAAAACTTGTAATGTACCTGTTAACATTGTTTACATCGCCTTGTTCTGATTTAGCAAGTAGCCATTGTCCATGAAGAGAATTTTAATTAAACTGATGTAAAATGAGGTAGTGGAGCCTGTAAATTCTTATACATGATCACTGTTTAAGATGGTTTCTTAGTTTTGACTTTCGGAAATGTGGAATTGCTGACTTCAGTTGGTGGTGCAGTCTAGTACTTGGAGCTGTATTACTAAAGTGCTTTATTACTCAGTGCTTCCTTTTTCCTGATATGCACATGCAGCAGTAAATGACTTGACATTTTCAGCAGTCAGATAACTGGTTAGTACTCTGTATGAGGCGGCTTCATGGGTTTTGGTAGAGCTTGCTTGCCATTGATTTGCATGTCAGCAGTTGTTGGCTATATTGCTTGCCTAGTATAAGAAGAAAGAATGAGACCGTTTTAGCTCCTTGGTTTACAGTCAAATGTGGCAAGCTGGTGATATGCAAAGATTTATCTCTAAATGGAACAGTACAATGTTACAGATTAATTTACAAGCAAAGTAGTAGTTATTTTTACAAAAAAGTGTAAAATGTCTAAGTGAAGTACCAGTCTTTTTTTTCTGATTGTTAGTCTGAGCTAGTTGTATTCATCACATTCTGTTTTATTGGCATTTGTCATGCATATTTTTTAAATACTTTACAAACATTTTAGGAAGCATCTTTGGATACTCGTATGGGTCCTTATCATGTGTGTGAAACCCAAACTTGTCAATCTTGGTTTTCAAAAATATTAGATAAGATTCACATAGAAAAGCGGCAACGTTTCAAACTTCTTGTTACACCAGTAACCTTCCGGTGGAGCTGCATCCCATCTGTCTTCCTACTTGGCTGTAAGACCTTTTAGGGGGAATATTGCAAGGTACCACAGCATTTAATTTTGTATTTGCCCCCCAACACACACACACACACACACACACACACACACACACACACACACACACACCTTTGAATTCTGTTTTACTGCGGATCTGAGTTTTTGCATTCTCGGTTGATGTATGTCTGCTGAAAAATCCGGATGTCCTTCAAGGATGCATCTGCAGTCTTAACAAATGGGTTGTCCTGTCGTCAGGCAGCCCTTCGGTCGGCCGGATTCCAAAGTCTGGGTCCGGCTTCGGCTGATGTCGCACTTCACCCGGCGTCATCTCTGCTGGTCTTGGTATAAAGGCATCAGCCGGCGCCATTTTCCTCAGTCTTTCTTGCGGCGTGGCGCCCGAAGCAGAAGCTGTTCGCAAGTGCCCGGTCGGTCAGATCCAGAGATTACTACTACGAATACTGCTTGAAGACTTCTAAAGCTAAGTACCCGTTGGGGACTCTTTCTTGCCTCAGCCGATGTCAGAAAAAGTCAATAACTGTTTAACTTGTAGGAAACAAATACCTCATAAAGATTTCCACTCTTACTGCCTGCCTTGCTTAGGCCCAGACCACGACGTAGCAGCCTGTTAGCCTGTGCTTCCTTCAACCGGCCAGCGCTTATCGTCGGTCGGAGTTGCTGAACAGTTTTTCGGCTCAGATTTTGCGTACATTATGCCGTGGGATCCTCCGACTACCCAGTGTTAAAAAGCGCAAGAAAAAGACCGACACTCGCGGCCAGCGGTTTGGCGAAACCACCGGTTAAGCAAGCATGAGTGTCTCGGTTTCGGCCGAAACAGTGAAAACCGGTCAATCTTCAGCCGAAACCATGACTACTACTGAGGCTCCCGCTACCTTAGTTGAATTGGCCTCAGAAGTTTTGCCTACTACTGTGGTTCCCAGTGATTTATCAGACACCATCCCTTTGGATGTCTCTACCCCAGCACGTGGTGCTGCTAGGCCTCCTGCAGCCATGTCTATTAAGGCCTTTGCCAGGGCTAAAGCAGCCAAAACTGTTAAATCAGTGCCTGTTAAGCCCCCCTCACACAGGCCCACTTCTAGTTCACAAATGCTTACTCTGGCAGAGGATTTAATATCCTTAATTAGGGGATCCCAATCTCACCCAGACAGGGCCTCTCAGCCCCCAGAAAAGAGACCTAGAGCAGAGCCCCCCGAGCCAGTGTCCTCTGATGATTCTTCGGATGACTCAGACATTACAGACCAGCCAGAGGCTCCTTTTTCTACTTATGAAGATTCCGATGCTGAAGAATCCATTCCATCTGCCTCTCCACCAGAGGAATTTTCCTTTGAAACCTTACATGCCATGAGAGAACAATTCCAATGGCAGGGACAAGATTTCTCAGATTCAAGAAAAAGGCTTAGGACATTTCTGCACTTACCACAACATAGGCCCTTAGCTATACCTCCAGTACTGCCTGTTGTGGATGATGCATTAATGATGTTTGCACTGCTCCTGATACTTTACCTCCAGCCCTGCCAAACCAGATAGATTTTACAGGGTGCTAGACACTCATCACCACCTATACAAGGCCCCACTTGCAGATCCTGAGACTATATCCCAGGGGCCTAAGGCAGTAGCCTCGACCTCAGCAAAAACCTATTCCTTCTGAAAGGGAATCCAGGTCCTTAGAGATGGGGAAAAAGTTTACACCTCTGCTACTCTCTCAGCTAGAGCTTTAAACTGTCAGTTTCATATGATCCAATACCAAGAGTTTATGCTTGATCAGTTAACTAAGAAGCTGTCCTCTGATGACTCCTTAGATAAGAAATATGTTTTAGAAATGGTGAATAACATTCAACAGGTTAGTAACCATTCTTTAAAATGTGGCTATGATGCACTGGAGGCTTCATTTAGATCAGCCATGACTGGCACAGTGATAAGAAGGCATGCATGGTTGAAAGAACAGGTCTTGCGGTATCATGTTAAAGCAAAGCTGTTAGATGCTCCTATGGATAAGGCCAGTCTATTTGGTACACCTGCTCAGCAAGTAATGAAGAAAATGGAAGAAGGCAAAATCTGTACAAACAGTTAAGGATTTCTTACAGGTTCAGCCCCAAGGTTTAGCAGGAACTGGCCTGCCAAAATTGGTCCTTTCTAGACTCCTCAAAATCTCAAAGAGGCAGGAATAGACCAGAAAAGCAAAAAAATATAAAACATGTTCCTATCAGGCCCAGTTGCAGGAGGTACCTGCGTTTTCGGGCTGGAAATTTACATTATCAGTTCTCTGCATTGCCCTTTGGCTTATCTACTGCGCCCAGAGTGTTCACAAAAGTTCTGGCTCCAGTGATAGCCTTTTTCAGGTTAAGAGGAATACAGATTTATCCTTATTTGGACGATTGCCTGATTATTGCACAACACAAAGGCGGACTTCTGCATCATCTACAGTATGTGATGGTAGTGTTAAGATGCCTAGGGTATTCTGTGAACGAAACAAAGTCCAGTCTAGTACCCTCTCAGGACATGTGCTTTCTGGGTGTGAGACTGAATACAGCTTCCCAGATGGCCTTTTGACCCCGGACAAACAAAGAAGCCTTTCTCTTTATTTCCATCAAATGTCTCTACAGTCCAGGCTGACTGCAAGGACAGTCCTTCAAGCCTTAGGGTTCATGGCATCTTGTATTCTGGTGCTTCCCAATGCCAAACTGCATATGAGGAAGCTTCAATGGTATCTCAAAATGTATGGACACAACACTGCCAAGATCTAGACACTGTCATTCAGATAATACCTTGCATTCAGAAAGAATTTTTGTGGTGGGCTCAGGAATGTCACCTAAACAAGGGACTCTCTGTGACCCGACCAGAGGCGAGTCAGATTCTAACGACAGATGCCTCGGACATGGCTTGGGAGCACACCTCAATGGAAAATGGGTGCAAGACACGTGGCCTGTCAGACTTCAACATTTGCATATCAACTTGAAGGAGATGTTAGCAGTCCAATTTGCATTGATGGCTTTCAAGGATTTACTTCACCCAGGACAGGTGTTGATTCAAACAGACAACACTACTGTCATGTGGTACATCAACAAGCAAGGGGAACCCATTCGTACCCTCTTTGCAGGCAAGCGATGATTTTGTGGGAGACTGCTCTCAGTTTACACCTCAATCTTCAGGCAAGGTTTCTACCAGGAGCACAGAACTCCTTAGCGGATGTGTTGAGCAGACAAATTGTGGATCCTCACGGTGGAAACTGGATCCTCATGTGTTTCAAAGTTGACAGTGTTATGGGGACTCCAGACATAGATCTGTTAAACTTCTCCACTAAATTACCAGTTGCCAAAGTTTTGCACAAAAATGTTTCATCCCACAGCTTGGAAGGTGGATGCTCTATCATTCAGTTGGAGCAATCTTCATGTCTATGCCTTTCCACCTCTGCCTCTCATTTCCAAGGTACTCCTGAAGGCCAGAATGGACAAGCCATCCATGATTCTGATAGCGCCGGATTGGCCTCGACAGCACTGGTACCCACTACTGAGGAGTTTGGTACGGGAGCCTCCATGGCCCCTGCCTTTGATTCCGCATCTTTTGTCTCAGGAGGGCAATCACTTCCTCAATGTCAAGATTCAGTCTCTGCATCTCACAGCCTGGCATATTCTGTTTTAGACCCTGGAGGGTCTCAGCTTCCACAACAAGTTTTGAATGTTATTTTGGAGGCCAGAAGGCCTAGTACAAGGAAAGTTCACGCTGATAAATGGAGGAGATTTTTCTTTGGAGCAAAGCGAAGGACTTTGATGTTTCAAGCCTGATTTAAGTGTTTCTCTTCAATATCTTACTGAGTTATTGGACAAGGGTTTGTCTTTCTCCTCGATAAAGGTTCATGCTGCAGCCATTTCTGCTCACTATGACTGTGACCCTCCTTTATTTTCCCATCCTTTGTTTAAGCAATTTCTTAGAGGGGCAAAGAACATAAGACCCCCACGTAGAGCTCCTACTCCTGCTTGGGATCTCAATTTTGTGTTGGAAAAGCTTACTCTACAACCTTTTGAGCCTGCAGCTACTGCCGAGTTAAAGTATTTATCATGGAAGACTGCTTTTTTGTTGGCCATTACCTCTGCAAGAAGGGTTTCTGAATTACAGATCCTTATGGCAGTGGAACCTTTCCTGATTTTTCATAAGGATAGGGTATCTTTGCGTACTAATCCTTCCTTTATGCCTAAAGTGGTTTCTAGTGTGGCCTTGAACCAAACTATTCATTTGCCTACTTTTTATGCAAACCCCCAAAATAAAGGGGAGAAGATTTTGCATACTTTGGATATTCACAGGCAGTTACGTTATTATTTGAGCAGAACCAAGGGGTTCAGGCAGTCTCAGCAGTTGTTTGTTTCTTTTGCTTTGGGTTCTCAGGGAAAACCTGTTTCAAAACAAACTATTTCTAAATGGATTGGGTTTTGTATTTCTTTCTGTTATTCCCAGCATGGTAACGACATTGCGGCTGGCACCAGAGCTCATTCCACTAGAGCTACTGCCACTTCTACTGCCTTTCTAAGGGGTAGCTACAAAAGATATTTTGGAAGCAGCCACTTGGAGTTCAGTACATACTTTTTCCAAGCATTACCACCTTCCTCTTTATTCTAAGTCTAGGGCTGGATTTGCCACTGCAATATTGCAGGGCATTTTAGCAACCCTAATGCTTTATGATTTTGCCATCCTCCCTTTACCTCTGCTTTGGGATTCTACCCATATGTAAGGACTGCAGCAATGTGAGATGAAGAACATAGTACAGTTTTGTACCTACCATAAATGTAGATGTTCGAAGATCCACATTGCTGCAGTCCAATTTACCCTCCCTCCTTCCCCTCTGTAGTTTTGCATGGTTATATGGTTTGGGTGATGGTTGTTGTTGGGCATGTTTTTGGGAGGTATCCTGTTTTTGGGCTGTGGCCTTTCTTTTTAGGGCCTTCTGACATCTGGGGCAAGAAAAGACTGAGGATATGACGTCGGTCATGCGCTTTAATACCCTGACGCTCTGATGTCAGATCTGAGCGCCCATGACCGACGTCAGCCTAATACTTTGGTATTCGGGCCGACCGAGGACAGCGGACTACCCATATGTAAGGACTGCAGCAATGTGGATCTTCGAACATCTACATTTATGGTAGGTACAAAACTGTACTTTTTGTTAGCTTGACCTTCGTTACTGATAAAAGAATGACTTTTTAAAAACCTATATGCAGATGAAACACCCAGAAACTAACAGTATGAAGGTCATGTTAGGTAAATATATTAAAAAATTCTTTGATTTGGTGGCTATAGTGGTAAAGCCTTGTGCCTTCACTGTTAAAATACAAGACTAAAAGAAGCGAGACTTGAAATGAGAAGCGACCATAATGTGTAACGTGAAATACTTTCTTTCTTGACAGGAAGTGACATTTATTCCAAGCAGTTATCTGCCTAAGTATTGATGTTTGTGTAATTTGTACAGTAGACAACAGATCTGAAGTTGTTAGCACTTTGTGGCAAAAAAAGATATACAGTTAAATTGAGGAAAAACTTTAAACATTTCTTTGTATTCTTCATGTCTACCAGGTAAGTAAATATCAGTGAGCCAGCGACCACATTACAGTGATAACACCACAATATACATGCATCTCTATATTCCAATCATAGGTAATAATTAACTCTCATAGTAAATTAATTACACATGATCAGTTACTTAGTTTTGGTCCCAGATATTAACACTAATATGAAATGAATATTAAAACACTTGAGTAATACACCAACCATATAGTTGTGGAAATGCTGCACAAAACTTGTAATGTACCTGTTAACATTGTTTACATGCGCCTTGTTCTGATTTAGCAAGTAGCCATTGTCCATGAAGAGAATTTTAATTAAACTGACGTAAAATGAGGTAGTGGAGCCTGTAAATTCTTATACATGATCACTGTTTAAGATGGTTTCTTAGTTTTGACTTTCGGAAATGTGGAATTGCTGACTTCAGTTGGTGGTGCAGTCTAGTACTTGGAGCTGTATTACTAAAGTGCTTTATTACTCAGTGCTTCCTTTTTCCTGATATGCACACGCAGCAGTAAATGACTTGACATTTTCAGCAGTCAGATAACTGGTTAGTACTCTGTATGAGGCGGCTTCATGGGTTTTGGTAGAGCTTGCTTGCCATTGATTTGCATGTCAGCAGTTGTTGGCTATATTGCTTGCCTAGTATAAGAAGAAAGAATGAGACCGTTTTAGCTCCTTGGTTTACAGTCAAATGTGGCAAGCTGGTGATATGCAAAGATTTATCTCTAAATGGAACAGTACAATGTTACAGATTAATTTACAAGCAAAGTAGTAGTTATTTTTACAAAAAAGTGTAAAATGAGTGAAGTACCAGTCTTTTTTTTCTGATTGTTAGTCTGAGCTAGTTGTATTCATCACATTCTGTTTTATTGGCATTTGTCATGCATATTTTTTAAATACTTTACAAACATTTTAGGAAGCATCTTTGGATACTCGTATGGGTCCTTATCATGTGTGTGAAATCCAAACTTGTCAATCTTGGTTTTCAAAATATTAGATAAGATTCACATAGAAGCGACCGTTTTGTACACCATCTTGTTACACCAGTAACCCTCCGGTGGAGCTGCATCCCATCTGTCTTCCTACTTGGCTGTAAGACCTTTTAGGGGGAATATTGCAAGGTACCACAGCATTTAATTTTGTATTTGCCCCCCAACACACACACACACACACACACACACACACACACACACACACACACACACACACCTTTGAATTCTGTTTTACTGCGGATCTGAGTTTTTGCATTCTCGGTTGATGTATGTCTGCTGAAAAATCCGGTTCTGCAGCTGTTCTCAGAAGTATAAAGAGTAGTTTCTGCCATTATACAAATCTGAGACTCTAATGTGTATAAATGAAGCCTAAAAGAAAGTGGCGTAGAGTGACAAAGCCGTGACCCAATTTAATTTAGCAGCTCAAACATCTGTGGTGCTGATAAAGGAAGGGTGGGTCTGTGCTTAGCTGGTGTTGGATAGGGGTGTATGCACATGGGTGCACTTCATAGTTGATCCCCATTGGGGGCGGGGGATCCTCAGGAGTCATTGTAAGGAGGGCAGGGCATTGACTGAGTTGCCCCAGAAGTGGAAAAGATCCACTGTGCAAGAATAGGGGGAGGCAGCTAGGGCATAATACAGAAATACTCCTCACAGCCTATGTAATTGTCTCAAGAAGCCTCCTGTACCTCACCATCCTTCAGTAAGATCTGAGAAAGTCCAGGAGAGACTGCCAAATTTGGTAGACCCAGCAAGTGTGTAGGAACACTAATTCAGCTAATAGTCAGCTGTGATGAGGGCCAAAAAAAAGAAACTTAAGGGAAACCACTGCCTTTGCTAAAAATTTTTGCATTGAATATGTACACTGGATACTGGGATGGGGTGTAAAGGACTAACGGAACAGTGGCAGAATCTCAACATAAAGTAGGAGGTGGTAGCCTGTAGCATAAGCCTACATGAGGTAAAGGTGCCAAATTGTGCTGGAAGATTCTTAAAGGGTAGGTTGAGGATAGCAGATTTGGGTGGGGTGGGGTATCTTGATGATAGTAAGTGGAATAGTTTTACGCAACAGATTGGTAGAGACATAATGGTAAGGAAGATTGAGAGGAGCAGAGATGAAGTGGAACAATGGAAAAAAGTGTCAAAGTAGCAGCTGTGAATTTTTATTGAGAGAGATTACAATACCTAGTGGCAGATATTCGTGTTTCACTGTTGCAGTCGTAACCAATGGGTTATCTGGCTCCCGGTAGACCTCGATCGGCCAGAATACCAAAGGTAAGTAAATATGACATCGGCTGTCGGTTGTAAAGGACGTCAGGACGTCCGATACAAAAGCAGGCAGCCGACGTCACTTCCTCAGTCTTTCTTGCCGCGGAGCCCGAAGCAGAAGCATTTCTTGCATGCATGCCAGTTGGCAGTTTACCTTTTTTTGGTTTCTGACTACAAAGTTGAAGTCAACTACAGCGAAGTACCCTGTTGGGGATCCTCTTTTCTTGCCTTAACGAATGTCAAGAAAGGTTATTGTCTTACCTGTGGAAAGCAGATTCCCCATAGAGATTTTCATTCCTATAGTATTATTTGTTTAGGCCTTGACCACAGTGTACCTAATTGTGATCTCTGTGCTTCCTTAAATCCACATACTATTCGTCGACGGGCTAAGCTTTTAGCTAAACATTTTGGAGTTTGGCCTAAGTTTGTCGGTATGGCTTAAACAATTTAAAAAGTAAGCTTGTAGAAATGTTGGTATGCTGTCCACTAGTCACTTGTCGCTCAGACCCAGCATTAAAATAAAAACCTTTTATTACGTTAGCGCTTTCGAAGGGCTCCGTGTCCCAACTTCTTCAGACAAGATTTAAACATAAAAGCATGCTTTTATATATACATAAATTAACTAATGAATATCCAATTATTCAATCAGTAAAATCATCAGTCTTACATTGTGTCAGCTAAACATTAGTGTTAGAAAACCTTTTTACTGCTGACAACTCAAACTCTATAACTGCAAGAAGTACATGGACTGATAATTTGAATTCTAAAAAGTATTCTCTTTAAAATAAGTAAATAACAAACAAAATAACTAAGCACCTTAAATCAGGTGGACTTATATTCGTACAACTACTAGAGGGAAGTGAATAGGAATCACTCATAATACATTTGTGATGATGGTATCCATAAAAATGTATACGAAAAAATGTATACTAGAAAACACATACAACAAGACGTATACAAGAATATATAAAAACAACACATATTACTAGTGTTATCACAAAGAATATTTAGTTATTCAAAAATAGTTGCAAAAGTTGATTGCAACACTATAATGCATGTTACTAAAGCCCTACTAGAGCCTCACTGCCTCACCCGTGTAGAGCCTTTAATTTTAATGTGCTGCTAATCGAAACATACTCATTTAGCCCAGGAAATACATATGCAGAAGTCCTAATCTACCATAATAATTCTTGCTCTTCTAGAAGTAGCTGCAAAGGTCCTCCTCTTGGGTCTATTCGAATTTGTTGCAATACTGCGAAAGTAAACTTGTGTGCTGGATTCTGTCTTATATATATATAGCCAGGGCGTTATTCATATCAGCCTTACCTGTACTATAATTATGTTCATATATTCTTTGTTTCAACTTTCGCTCTGTTTTCCCTATGTAATAAGAGGGACATGACTCACAACACGCTGCATAAACTACTCCTTTAGAGTCACAATTATGTCTACCAATGGGTTTATATGTTCTGTCCCGAATCCTAGTATCAATACCCACTTTAATGAATCTACATTGTGGGCATGCTCCACATTTCCTCATACCTAATGGTTCACGTTGTGTGCCTCTACCTTCTTTGTAGTTACCTCTTTCTAACATGTTTTTAAGATTTGACCCTATCCTATATGTAAATCCCGGTCTAATACCCAAAACTTTACATGTTATTCGATAGTCAAGAATAATGGCCCAATTTTTAATAAGAATTTCCTTAATGGACTGAGAGTCCACAGAAAAAGTGAACAGAAAGTCCAAGTGTTGATTCATAGTTCGTCTTAGTAGCTCCTCGGTGTGTGTGTTATTCTGATCAAAAGCTTCAACACTGTCGTCGTAAATCATTCTTGAAAGGAGTGGCCTAAAGTGCCCTGACTCCCTCTTTGTTTTAACCTCAATAGTGATGTCAGACACAAGTCTTTCTGGGTAGCCTCTTCTGAGAAACATGGATTTTAATTTTTCACATTCTTCATCAAAGTCCAAATCATCAGAGACCATTCTAGCCACCCTTACAAGCTGACGTTTAACTACGGCTTTTTTCTGGTGATAGGGGTGATTGCTTGAATAATGCAAAAATGCGTTGGAATACGTAGGTTTTCTATAGATGGTAGCTTTATATTGTCTATTGGCACTATCTTTTGTTACTATGACATCCAAATATGTGATGTAATCTAAACCCACAGTGTATGTGAATTCAAGGAAATCTGCCATAGCAGTAATACTTGTAACAAAACATTGTATAAGATCTACCCCACCTTTCCATATAAGGCACATATCGTCCTGGTATCTAGTGTACCAAAGGACGTATTCTTGGAACATATTGTTATTGAAAAGGTAGTTCCGTTCCCAGTGTGCCATAACACTGTTGGCGAAACTACCTCCACAGGGTGAGCCCATTGCCACCCCAGTGCTTTGTAAGGAGATTTCCTTATTAATCATGATGTAATTATTAGAAAGCACTAAATCAAGCAATGTCTTAACCAGATAGACCTTGTTGTCATCAGCCTTTTTATACAGTATGAACTCCCTCGTCCAAGCTATCCCTAAGATCTGTGGGATAACAGTATATAAATCCTTGACATCAATAATCAGGAAAATAAAATCATCACTATATTCAAGTTTATTGATATTGTCAAGGAAGCTCCAGGAATCGTGGCATATTTGTGGTTCATCACTAATCATAGGTTTTAAAATGCTGTCTATAAGTTTAGCACATGCATATCTTATTGTGGATGGAAGGGGGTCTATAAGTCTAAATGGTGGATCCATGAGGTCCTTATGTAACTTTGGTATGCCAAATAATGCCGGGATCCTAGGAGCTGCCATAGACAAATACTGGAAAGTGTCTGTCTATTGACCCCTCTAGAAACGGATCATCCAACACGCCTTTAATTCTTTTATAAGCTGTATTGAGTTCATTAATACTACCTTGACTGTAAGTATCTGTGCTTAGGTATTGACCCATCTTACTTTCATATGCTGTTTGGTCCATAAACACTAACCCACCTCCCTTATCGGGCCTCATAACTCTGATGTTACACCGATTTAGTAAACCGATGAAGTTACTTTGTTCCTCACTAATGTTAGTGACATGAGAAGGTTTCTTAACCCTTAGGTCTACCAATCTTCTCAAATCTACTTCGCACATTTTTTCAAGCGTACTTAAAGTGGGTTGCAGTGGTGGGTTAAAAACACTAGATACTTGCAATGTGTTAGTTAAGGTTGAATTGTTACCCATTAACACAGCTAAGTTTAGTTTACGGACATACAACTTAAGGTCCACAATAGTTTTTACAACATTGATCCTTTGATCAGGACCGAAAGTTAAACCTTTAGCAAAAAAAAAATCAATCATATCCTGTTCAACATTCAAAACAGTGTAGTTGAAAATTTTAAAGTCCCCTTCCGAGCTTAATAGAATCTGAAGCCCTCCAAATTTCATTATGTTCATCTCTTTCTCCTGTTCCTGCGATTGCCCCTCCGACCCTGGTTCTTTGTGTTGTTCCAGTTGTTGTGCCTTGGGCCACTCTCCATTTGTAAACCCTGACCGTTTTCATAATCATTGAAGTCGGGATTGTTGTTCTCCCTCTGTTTAGCACCTTGTTGACATGCGTCATAGTTCCTGATTCTCTCACTACGACTCACTGGTGATGTGTGTGCATTTTCACCATTGTCCCTGAAATGATTATTATTAGATACAGAACTAGGCCTATTATTGAGTGTGTCGTCATGTGAGAAACCAGGGGGGGTGGGGGATAGGCCTTGTTGTTAGCATACTCAGAGGTCTCTTTCAATTTTCTTTTTCTTGTTTGCCAGAAGTTTGTTCATAGTAGCATCAATACTTGTGTAAATCCTAGTGTAATCATATTTGTATTTACCAAACTCAGAGTTCCTGCAAATAGCATGCTCCATGATCTCAAGCTCTGATTTCAAGTTTACAATTTGACTGTTGTAATAATTGATGAGTGCATGTAAAAAATCAAAGCCCTGTTTATCAAACAAGGCTGTAAGTTCTTGATGAAAAGTGGAGTTACCAATTAAACCTACTGGGTATCTCCACTGTCTCAGTCCTTTAGGAATGATTTTTTTCGCAATGCACTCATGAAAGTAAGCTACTTCAAGCTGTAGCTTACGACACTTGAACAGTTTCTGATCAAAATTGTTAAGTAAAACTGTTATACTACTCAGTCATATTTTGTTCATGTCCTTCCTCTTCGCTTGTTGCTTCAGAGAAAACATCCTTAGAGTTAAGAAAGCTAGCCATAGAGGGTATACTACTATCGGGTACTTGCCGATTTGAGCCAACTGCAGCATTTCCGGACGTATGCATGGACGAAACCACCCGATTCACTTCCTCTCTCCCATTGTTCGTATTTGCATATGATGTACCAGGCTGCGGTTCCTCCTGCCTGTTACTCGAAATTGGATTAGCAAGTCCTGATGTTGTACAAGAGTTAGGTAAGCTCACTTGAGACTTACTAGCTCCTTCGAGCTTTTGCGACAGGGCTTCTACCCTGCCAAGTAGCCAGTTGTGCTGTTTGTCGGTATGGCTTCCGCTGGTCTTCAGGCTTTGGATATCCCCAAGAAGCATAAGGATAAGGACCGTGACAGGCTTCAGAGGGTCAAGTCCTCCGATGATGTTAAGTTGGTCGTCAATCATGCGGTAGCTAGCGAGGTGCCTTCGCAGCCCCTGCAGTCCGCAGATTTTCAACCACAGGCCTCGGCTGAGACCATTTCAGAGTCCCCCAGGCCTCCGGCTTCCATTTTGCATTCTGACCTTTCGCCTGTCGCCTTTTCAGCTGGATCCAGAGCCGCTAAGATGACTCCGGTGTCCGAGGCCTCCATTCTTCGTTCAGACAGCAAGCTCATACCGTTTACCTCTGCTGCAACTTCGGTGGTTGCCAGGCCTCCCGAGTCCTTCAGACTTGCAGGTAAATCTTCCAGTCGTAAGTTTGTGAAAAAGCAGGCTCCAGTTTCTTCTCGTTCCCCTCAAAATGGCTAATGACCTTTTGACACTTATTAGGGGTTCACAACCTCCTCCTCCTCCTAAAAGGGGTAGGGATGTTTCTCCTGAGGCTTTGTCTTTTTCTGGTTCTGATACTTCTAGCATTTTTGCTGATGAAGAGGAAGTTTCTCAGGTTTTTTCTCCTTTTGAGGATTCAGGCGCAGAGGAGTCCATCCCTTCTGCTTCTCCCCTAGAGGATTTCTCTTTTGGTGATACTTTGAATACTCTCAGGGAGCATTTTAAATGTGAAAGTCAGGATTATCCCCAGTCTAAGAAAAGGATTAGGGAGTTTTTGGATTTGCCTCAGCATAAGCCTCTGGCTATTCCTCCAGTGTTGTAGTGGTTGAAGATGTTTTTCTGGAAAATTCCTTGACTCCAAATTCAGTTCCTCTTGCTCCCAGAAACCTGTCAGCTACTATAGAGTCCCTGATTCTCATTTGTTTCTTTTCAGGAATCCGTTGGCTGACCCAGAGGTTATTTCTCCAGGGCCTAAAGGAGTTAAGGCCACTGTTAACAAGAATCCTATTCCTTCTGACAAGGAATCTGGGAACCTAGACAGGTGGGGTAAAAAAGTTTATACCTCTGCCACTCTTGCTATTAGGTCTACTAATTGTCTTTTTCATATGCTGAAGTATCAGCAGCACACCTTGGAAGCTGTTAAGTGTAGGATAGCAAGTGTGCCTCTGTTGGCAGAGAGTAAGGATATTCAGGATTTGCTGAATTCTGCCAGTCTTGTCAATAAACATTCATTACATTGTGGTTTTGACATTCTAGAAGCCTCCTGCAGGGCTACAGCTACTGGATCTGTTATTAGAAGGCACACTTGGCTCAGGGAACAGCCCATACCAGAGCTTGTCAAAGATAAGTTTTTAGCTGTACCTTTGCATAAGGACAGTATTTTTGGCAGCAAAGCAGAGGATGTGCTCAAGAAGGAGGAAGATGAGGCCAAGTCTATGCAAACAGTGAAGGACTTTCTTGCAAGTTCAACCTCCTCGCTTTAGCAGGAATTACCCTTCCAAGAGTTGGACGTTTCCTGATACCAGCAGACAGAACCGTTCTAGGACTAGAGGTTACAAATCTTCTAGGGGGCAGGTGGCTACCACTGAAAGGTCTAAGCGTTGGCAGGCCTTCACTTCCAAGACGGGAAGTTCTAAGCCTGCAAGAGTTTTGCATCCAGGAAGAGAGAGGTTATCATCTCAATCTACCCCCCCTCATTAGACCAATCATATATAATGTCCCATTTGGTATGTACCTCACTAGACACCTGTGAAAAAGTAACATGAAAGGTTTGGATGTTTTGTCAGGGTGTACCTAGATTGAAGTTATGGCTGGGAGGAATATTTTTAAAGCTGAATTAGAAAAAATATGGGGTCAGATGCATGATGCAGAAGGATAAAACACTTACTGTAACCTAGATGAGTAGGGCTCAACTAGTAGCCTTGGTACCATAAAAGCGGAGAACTGAGTAAGGAGGCATGACTATTCAGTGCCTGTTTGCCTCTTTTTTGAGGGGGGGTGATGCAGTGGCTTGCTGAGGCTGCACGTAGGCCACCCATTTGTTTTTTGATAGTAATGGAGGTGTTATAAGAGGTAATTTCTAAGTAAGTGGGTAGGGACTGAGAGAAGGTAAGGGTGGCTCCCTTGCAACAGCACTGCATACCTACCTACTGTAAGTAGCTTGGCTCGCTGGGGTTGGTAAGCTCTGAAGTGAACAGCATATAAGACACCAAGAACTTTCCTCCTGTCCACCTCCCACAGTTACCCAGTCCCTTTTTGTACCCCTCCATGCCATCTTGGCAACATCACCTTGTGTGGTGGCAGAGTTTCGTGAATGACAGAATCTAATCTGCCAGGAGAAATCAAGACACTGTCCATTTATTTAGTTATTTATTTTTTGTACTTTATACTGAAGTCTCTGATAACAATGAAGTGAAAGACCATTGATATTAAAAGAAGTAAAATAAATTGATATTACATTTTTTGTTGTCCAAATGTTTTTTTTTTCCTTAATTGTATTTTGGATACTTGGAGTGAAAATTTATTAATGAGCAGTGCAGATGACTAGTAAGGAACTGTTTTTAAGTCGGCACTTTTTAAATTATGGATTTATTTTCATTTAATTGACTTGATGTACTGATTTCAGATTCTTTTCTGAAATGACCCATATGGAAAAAGGTGCATAGTTTGCATTGTTTGTAACATCATTAAACCATAGCACAAGATTCACAGGCATATTTAGGTTAGCTAAACGACAAGCTTGCACTGGATTTGGGTTATACAGATCATTGAGTACCTGATCCATTTTAATCTTTGGTGTCTCTCACCTAGGGTCTCAGCTGTATCATAACCATGGTTTTATATCTTTTGTAATTCAAATCTGTGGAGAGCTGCAGCAAGAGTGCATATGAAAGACACTTTAGTGTCTATTAAAGTAATAACTGAAAAATGTGAATTTGATTCTCATAGCCTCCACTTCTAATGCCGCATGAGCTTGGTAAGTCTAACTAGACTTGAAGCTCTTTGTTGAAACTTCATTTACTTATAGTAACTCTTACTTGATTTAGAAATAAATTTAAGTTAAACAGCAATTTTAGTTTTACAGGTTGCTTTGCCACCCTTGCCTTCTCTCATGCTTACCCGCTTACTTGGCAATTACCTCTTGTAACATTTCCATTACTATTAGCAATCAAATGCGTGGCCTAAGTGCAGCCTCTGCAAGCCAACCCCCATATGTGTAGTCATCCAGAGCTTTGTTCATTTCTTCTGCTTTGCTGGTAGAGATTATAAACATTAAAAAGCTTCCCTTAAATTCAGGTGCTGCTCAACATCCACCTAGTTAGTGCTTGACAGTTCCCAGATAATCGCCTTGGCAGCATACCCTTTAAGGTATTCAGCTCTTTCTTGTCTGATTTAATCTGTTTGAACCAAGATGACTTCCCAAATATAGGGAGTATGAGACTGGTAGCTCAATAGACATTGTGCAATGTGGCTGTCTTTATATTTGTTTCATTTCAGAAATTAATAAGTACTTCATACAACAAAGAGTCCCAAGTACATTCATTCTTTTTTTTTTTGTCTTGTAACTGCTGCCTGACTGTTTGCAGCTGTAGCCTGCATTACCTTATCTTAATAGCTGTTGAGAGGACTGCATCCAGAGCTGGTATTTATTCTTTGTGCTTCAACATGCCTTTTTTTCATTTTTTGCAGAGGAATTCTATTAATGCTGAGATAATTCTGAAATTCTGTAGATTCACCTACAGTTGCAGTAGCTGTTTTGTATCTTCCTCATTTGTTTACTAATTTATGTTGAAATTGCTTATTTTTGGAGAGCATTCTTGCTGACTGTGTCTGTAAGGGGAAGCATGTTGATTAAAAGTTATCTCTCCACCCCACCAAAAGCATATGTCTAGAGAAGGATATCTTACTTTTCCATGCATTCAGAGGTCAAACGGATTTCCATCTTAGCACTGTTATGTTCCATATTGTGAAAATGAATCTGCCGACAGCTCACTGTCTTTGCTGGAAAGGAGCTTTGTTATAAATATCTTGTTAGATTCTCGGCAATCAGCTGTGAGACTTGTGGTGACCTGTGCTTTTAATGTCTGGCATGATTTATGTTACTCTGCAGCTAAAAATTCCAGACGCTTCATCTTAATGTACCCTTTTATATTTCATAAGGCATTGTCTGTTTTCTGTTGTGCATGCTGTTAAGTGCTGGAGCTTGTTGGACTGAAGCTAAAGTGCAAATACTGCAGCACAAGTCGGAAGCTCAGCTTCTGTGTGTGTTGAGGAAGTTGTGTTGCAGGGTTACAGTGTGTAAGAACACACTGAATGCCCAGTGGGAATTCCAAAATTTATTTAAAGAGTTGATGACCGTTAAAATGCAGTCAACTTATGCTACTACATATTAGCAGTTTTTGCAAGCATCGCTTATTTATTTTTTGTATTTCTTAGTGCACAGTACTTCATTCTCCTCAGTACATGAATATGATGCCTTGTTTTAGACATGATTTTGTCAACAGTTTTAGGTAGTTGTTACTGCAGAGGCAAATGGATTTGAAATAAGCTTGGTAATAGGACGTTTTATAGCTTAAAGGAAAGTTGTAGTGATTACAGAATATAGGCAGTTGCTACCTGTTGGAGACTCATAATTATGCGTCTAGCAACTCTGGAAAATAGTGGGTCTTCAAAGAATAAACATCAAATGTCTGAATTCAGTGCAACACCTTTTAAGTGGCTTTGCAGGGGATATTCATCCTTCCTGCCTCACCCAACTTGCTGCGTATGTATACTAACTCTAAGATCAGTCTATCTTGCAGCAGGGAAGACTCTGGGTTACCATAACTTTGGATTTAGTTTGTATTCCTACTGTTTGCATTTGCAAACTCACTAATGTTTAGTCGCAGTTAACTTGTGGATTGCCAGCAGGCACCTATAGGAAGTAAGTGCAGTCCAGTAGTCTGACTACCGGGTTTAAACTGCAAACTCTTGTTTCTACCAAACGTCTAAGTCTGTACTCCTCTGTTTGCTTTGAGTAGAGGATTGTGGATTTCACAGCATGACATTGGACTGATTATTTTCATCTGAAATTTCAGCTTAATTTACTTCAAAAATTGGCTTAGTTTTGGTGTCATTCAAAGAGGGTCCAATGTTTGCCAGCCTGGGAGGAAATAATTGATAGTCCATGCTGCTTTGTCAGGGATGGGCTGCTTCTGTCTACTGTAGGGTTTCGATTATTGGTAACGACATTGTTCACCCTCATAGTGCCTTTTTTGGGGGGGCAATGCAAACGTGATAAACTTACCAATATAAAAAACAAAGAAAGGAAAATACAAAGGTGTCACTGATCAATTCTAGGAGCCTAAACAAGAAACTCCTCTTTGTAAAAGCCCTTCTTGCCTTGAAGGACATAAACTTATGGTAATGACTGAGACATGGTTTAAATTAGCGGAAAGCACACCGGCTGTGCAGAGCTGTAACTCCTTCCACACGTTTTGACCAGTTGCTGCAAAGGAGGGGGAAAAGGTGGAGATGTCTGTCTGTATCCTGAAGAGACCTCTATCAAAGCTGGAAAAGCAACATTGATTTAACTAGAGCTTCTGTATGTCCAAATAACCGTCATAAAGGTCCTGTACCATGTACTTGCTAGCTATAGAACTTCATCTAGGACACAAGAAAACCAAGACACCTGTCTACACGAATTAGTATCACTCCATATTAAACATACCATTTTCCTAGGTGATCTGAACTATCCAACTGTAGACTGGGAAACATACACTACCACTAGTGTACAAGCACAGAGATTTCTGGACTTTAAGTGTTCCAGGGCAATTGTATTGATAGACAGAGTACCCTGCAGGGGGGTAACATCTTAAACCGTCCCTTGGGTATCTTTATCACTTGTTGTCTGACCATAAAGCGGTCTCCTTTTGAAATAAAACGGAAACCAGATATCCCTTCCAGAAATTTCTTTAAGGAAAACGACCTACTCCAAGCTAACTCCACTGAATATGCAGAAATGTGTATCGCCACACTATACCAGCATAGATGCAGCTGTACCCTGTAGGAACAAGTGCAGGGAAAACCCCAGAAATAAACCTGCATGGTGGAACCATGCTATCAACAAACTTTGTAATAAAAGGAAAAGAATTTTGACCAGAAGTAAGAACAGTAGTTCCAAGAATGTGTTGGAGCTCTTTTCACTGAAGTGAGTAACTCATGAGCTTAATAAAATCCACCAGAGCCAAGTTTGAGGATTTAAGTACCTACCCATGCCAAAGACAATCACAAGGCATTTTTAGTTATGTTTGTAATCTCAAAAGCACAATACAGCATTGCACTGAACTGATTGTGAACAGTGTTACCTACACTGAGGCTGAAGAGATAATGAATCTACTGGCCTGGAAGTTTAGCTCTAACTTTACCCCCTGTATCTGTCCCTCAAGATATACTGGAAGATGGCTCTTCTGGAACTATGACACAAGACCATGCCCTGAAAGTGCTATCAGAAGCTAAAAATACTGCATTTATGGGTCCTGATAATATCCCTGGATACATCTTAAATAATATGAAGCACGATTATCTACACCCCTAACGCTGTTCAGTCTGTGACTCTATACAGGTTTTTTTTACCAAGATAACAGATACATTCGTTCCTCTGCATAAAGGAGGACCGTCCACAAACCCAAGCAATTACAGACCCATAAGTCTGACCTGCCTCATAAGCAAAGCTGTAGATTAACCACAAACTGATGCAAGAGTGGAAAAGGCACCACAAGTAAAAATAAAAATCCACTCTGTAGCCAAGGTACTCCAACCCAAAAACACAGTTTAATGAAGAAATCCACAAGAAATATAATCCACAATCAGTCAAGCGCTTCTGTCAAATGACTTCATCAGATGAAGTCATTTGACGGAAGCGCTTGACTGATTGTGGATTATATTTCTTGTGGCTTTCTTGTGGAAAGCTGTAGATTAGTTCCATGGTAAGTTTCTAGCAGGACATAGAGGAACCTCCAAACACTGACACTGGAGCTGTCTCTGTTTGGATTCATCAAGGGCAAGTCATGCTTACTCAACCTGGTGAATTTTTTTTTTGAAAAGAAGGCAAAATGGTACACGCCGCATACCTTAATCTGGCCAAAGCATTTGACACATTTCCCCACTCAGGCATGGTAGAAAAGCTAAATAAACTAGGAATAAAACCCTATGTCAGTCACTGGATTGTCAGCTGGCTCACAGATGGGACACAGTTAATCAAAATGGGGGAAGTTACCTCCACAAAGAGACTGGTCACCATTGGAATCACCCAGGATTATGTGCTGTGACTTCTCCAGTTTGTCATCAACTTTTCTGAAGTAAAAGTCAAAACCAAAGTGTTCTGGCTGACTGCATTTGCATTTGACTGCAAGATAAGAGCAGTCACCGAATCCTCAAATGACTTTGCAATTTTGCAGGAAGGTTTTCCCAAATAAATAACTCGTGTCAATCATGGGCAGAAACTATATGTCAAAAATGCATTGTTGCATCTTTTGGAAAGTCCTGTTCCCCAGGGAACTACCACATTGAAAATATGCCCCTAAAATTTGACCCATTTGTTTGGGATTTTTAAACTTGTGTACAGTGACCTATCTTTACACCAGCATGTGTACATTGTTGTAAGAAAGCCCTTCTATGTATTGCAAGGCTTATAAACAAAAGGATTATGTCTAGATGTAGGGATGTCATTGTCGTCCTTTACTCAGCCATCATTAGGCCAATCACTGAATATAGTGCCCCCTTTGGCATGCATCTGTCCAAACACGTGGAACAACTAGAAAACATACACGGAGATACCTTTCTAAAAGGATACAAGGCCTAAACAGCATGTCCTATATGGACCAACTCAGACAACTCAAAGTCCTGTCACTATACTCTGTATTCTGCACTCTGCTAGGAGGTGACTTGTGTCTGACATACAAGGCACCCTCAACGCATTACTGATGGATTTACTGTACATCAGCAAGTCATATGGCATGGCAAATACTTGGTCTCAAGATGTAAACCTCTTCTGCAGCATCAACAGAACAGTTTGGAGGGCAAGTATATCTTGTAGGGGATACCACTGCACTGAAACAGACTTCCCAACCACATAATACAAAGTTCATTCCTGTCCGTGTTCAAGTGCAACTTATGTCTGTTGATGGGAAACAAAGTTTACCCCAGGATTGCTCCCTCTACTTATGGACAGAGGCAGCTCCTAAATGCTTTATCCCATGCACTGGTCCCCCTCAAATTACCTGTGATATGATCCCAGTTATTCTCATTAGGGGTAATATACAATTATCAACCATGGAATGGGTAAGACCAATCTATAACAAAATGGAATAGGTTATTTCGAGTGCAAAAGGGAAATTACTACAGTTTATATATGCATGGAACACTGGCACTTAGGCTTGGTAAAAAAATAAATAAATTAAATACATTCTTTTAAACTGAAGCAAACTGTGTACCAGAAATGTAGCAAACAGCTGCAACAGTTTATACACTGCCGGCACAGAGTGCTACAATGCTCAGATTTTAGTTGAAAATCTCTTACTTTTAAACTGCAGCAAACAGTTGCTACAGTGAAGACCATATACAGACCACAAATGCAATGCCAACTTTTAAAGGCTGGTACTGCATTGGAGAGAGAGAGAGAGCCAGATCAGCTGATCACACCCCTCCCAACACTTTGTGCCCAAGGCAGTTGCTCATCTTGCCCCACTCTAGCGGCCGTACTGTTCCTAATGTTGCATTTATTTTATTTGTACACAGTTTGGCATCTTCTTGATCCATTGTCTGCCAAAAATCATGGTTCTATACTGTGGATAATTTGACATTTGGTATTCTTGAGACTGTAAAATTAATTAAAAAAAAGTACGAACAGAATATGAAATAGAAATGTAAGGAATTTACATGTGTCTAGTAGTGTATTATATGTACACAATTTGGAGCTTTATCTGCCAGGTGTAAGTGTGGTATTGCAGAAAACGTAGCATTTGATATTCTTGAAGTAATAACATTATTAGTAAACCATACTTTTTCAGGTTAAAATTGTCATCTTTTTGTGACTGACTTGCTTGAACCTGCCCGTCTTTCTTATGACTACAGATGTCATCAGTGGTATCATACAAGAGGAAGCAACTCAGACAAGAAGTGTCACTAATAGAAGAATATAGATGAGTGAACAGATCAACAAAAATACTTAGAAAGATAGACCCTGTCTATCATACCCTTTGAAAATAATAAACTTAAAAGATATCTGCATAGGCAGAAAAACTTGGAAGATATGCAGATAAATATAAAGGAAAAGTACAAAATAAGTAATTCATTGATGATCCAAAGTAGTTTTATAGAGAATTTGCAAACAAAGCAAAAGGAATAGAAATTCCATAATGCATCTGAGATTATCCAAGTGCAACTAACTCTGGGCAAGACCGCAATCCAAATTGTAGCTTGCTACAGATCCCCCACCATGCCCCAGGATTCTCACTCCTCATTTCTTGATACACTGGAAAGTATTAGGGTACAACCCAACACCCTAATAATGGGCGATTTCAACTACCCCACCATTAACTGGGAAAACTACTCATGTACCAACTCTTTTGCTCAACGTTTTCTAGAATTCATAAATTCCAATGCCTTGGGTCAACTTATTCACACCCGCACCAGGGGCAGCAATATCCTAGACCTGGTCATTACCAACATGGGAAACTGGTGTTCCACACCAGAGGTCAATTCCTCGTTGGTCAGATCCGACCACAAGCTAATCAGCGTAGACATCCACATCCCACCCCCACCCCCAATTAGGGAAACCATCGTAAAAAAACTTCTCCAAAGCCAACTTCACACTTCTTAAGACAGAAGTGGCAAACTTCACGACACCCATGCAGATGGACAATAGAGGTATGATTGCTGAATCCTACACAAATGCACTTTATAAGCACTTACACGAGTGCATGGATCATGCTATCCCTAATCGAACCAAGATGTTGTCCAAAAAAAGGAAGCCAGTCTGCTGATCCTCTGCCATAAACAAACTGTACAACAGAAGAAAGAAACTGTTGCAAGAAAGAGTAAAATCCCATGACTGGAGGACTCCCTAGTCAACCTCAGTAAGAAGCTGAGATCCCTCATAAAATCCTCCAAAGCTAGTTACGAAAACAAAATTGCCACTGACTCTAAAGACAACCACAAAGCATTTTATAGCTATGTCAAGAATCTCAATGGGAACACTCAGATCTGCTCTGAGTTACAGCACAATGGCGCTAAATATACAGAGCCAACTGATATTGCCAACACTCTAGCAGATGGGTTCAGTGCTAACTTTACCCCCCCTCTCACCCCCTAGAGGGCCCATCTGTATACTGGAAGAATGCATAATCACGGCTGCCCAGGTAAAAAACACTCTCCAAAGCCAAGAACACAGCATCCATGGGACCTGACAATATCCCAGGCTGCATTCTACACGAACTACAGAATGAACTGGCACCCTACCTAAGTACCATGTTCAGTCATAGCCTCACCTCAGGCTTTGTACCCACTGAATGGTGCACCGCAACGGTTATCCCACTCCACAAAGGGGGAGCCACGACGGACCCCTGGATTTACCGCCCCATTAGCCTGACGAACCTGGTCTGCAAGGCCATGGAACGCATCATTGTGGAACTCATAAACAAAGACATTGGTAATCTCCAAACTCTGGACCCTACCCACTTTGGATTTGTAAAAGGCAGATCATGTCTCCTAAACCCGATTGACTTCTTTGAAGCAGTCACCAAAGCCATAGATGAGGGTAAAATGGTTCACAAAGCTTATCTAGATCTCGCCAAGGCTTTCGACACCATCCCCCACTCTGGAATTATAGATAAGCTCACTAAACTAGGTATAAATTCCTATGTCACAAGATGGGTTGCTAACTGGCTCACGGACAGAACCTACACTGTGAAAGTAGCTGATTCCAAATCTGACTTCAGACCAGTGACAAGTGGAGTACCACAGGGTTCAGTCCTGGATCCTCTCGTGTTTGGTATCTACTTCTCTGAAGTGCAGGCTAACACAGAAGGTCTTTGGCTAACAAAGTTTGCAGATGACTGCAAACTAGGAGCCATAATCGAAACTCCTAACGATGTGGACAAACTACAGAAGGGCCTCACTGAGACAGATACCTGGTGTCAAAGCCATGGCCTTAAGCTCAATGCCAAAAAGTGTATTGTCATCCCCTTTGGTAAAAACTCTGTACCCATGAGCTACCACATAGCTGGTAGTCTACTTAATGCCGAAAATGTGATGAGACCTTGGGACACAGGTGGACAGTAGTTTCTCCTTTGATAATCACATCGCCACAGTGGTCAGGAAATTCTTCTACGTGGCTCATCTCATCACAAAAGGATTCTCATCCAGAAAAAAGAGGTCATTGTTCCCCTCTACTCATCACTCATTAGACCCATTATAGAGTACAATGCCCCTTTTGGTATGTACCTCACAAGACATCTACAACAACTGGAAAGATCACAGAAATACCTCACAGAGGATTACTGGCCTCAAACAGATGCCCTACGCAGACCGTCTCAAAAAACTACAGCTTTACTCCATCGCATATCGCTTACTCAGGGGCGATCTCTGCCTAACATACAAAGCTATGCCAAACTCAGAGCTGTTGGACATGCTCCACTTAAAGAAATCCCAATCCCTCCAAGCTACATGCTCTAGGGACCCAAACCTTGTCACCACAATAAACGGAACATGCTGGAGGGATAGATTCCTGTCCCAGAGACTTCCCATACTCTGGAACAAACTACCTATCTATGTTAAACAGAGCTCCTCATTAGCACTCTTCAAGAAAAATCTTGATGATTGGATGGGAAATGGGAAATTCACCCCAGGGATCAATTCTGTGGCTCTGCTCGACAGGGGCACAGGAAAATAATTTTCTTGGGTGGCGAAAGTCAGGGTACATTTTTTGGCTAGGCTTATATAGGCCCTAGGGCCAATAGCCTAGTACCTACCTATGAACCTATAAAAAAAAAAAGAAATGGATACAGTTTGGAGAAACCTTTATGAAGACCCTGTAGAACATAACAATGATGCTGAATGGATAGAAAAGTTAAAATAAACAGTAAGGAGATCAAATGTAGAGGACATGAAATGGATAGAGTAAGTTTGACTAACTTTGTTGCACATTGACTACATAACTACTTTTTTTTTTAATAGAAATGGCCCAATACAGTTTTAATTTATTTAGGTACCTTAGCGAGTACAGAAATTAAAAAAAAATGCAGTGTATTAACTCATTTATTCCACTTCAATAAATGTAAGAAGAATTAAAAAATTGCAAATATGCTAAATGTTGAGTCTCTGCTTTTTGCATTACTAGTTGCCGTGGGGTCTGTGACCTCTATTTATGAAGGATCCTTACAATATCACTGTGCACACAGTCTGTTCTTTGCATTTGAATGAATTGCTAGGAATCTTTATTGATGGAAAGCTAATGCACTACTTATAAAATAATTCTCTGTGCTATTTCTTGTGTCCTTAATCTTGTTGACAAGAACACAGTCTGGTCACAAAGGCAGACTATGAATGTTGATTTTCTAGTACCACACATATCTTCTAGGCTTCTGTGTGTCTGATGGATTTTTACATGTCATTGCTGCTCATAGTTTGTGATTAGCATATAAGTTGTAAAGTTGTGATCCCATTCAGAGGCTTGTACTGCAGGCTGGCACATTGGAAGGACTCTGCTAGCACAGTTGTAGCATTTACAGAGCCTTTTTCTAAATATGTAATTGTATTTTTCTTTGTAACTGTATATAGACATCTGGTTGATAGCATGTTTAATGGAGGTTGTGTTTGCTGTACCAAGCAAACGTGGACAGTTATTTCTTGTATACCAAACATTGCACCCGTGTAGAAGGTAGTTTGTGGTTTGAAGGTGTATAAATAAACAAAAACTTTATGAATGTTTCCATTTCTGCTAAGACATTCCATATTTTTATTGTGCTTTCTGTACCCTGTGACATATTTCATGTTTGTTAACTGTTGGTAGTCTGTGAACGTGCTTATACATTGTGGTCTCCCAAGCTAGAACAAATTAATTTCTCATTAACACAGTGTTAATTAAAATGTGTCTGATGTATCTGCCCAGTTAAAAATGACTCGGCTGTCTGGGGGGGGGGTTGCTGGTAGATGAAGTTTTACACTTTGCATGAGACAGCTGCTTTGGTAGATATGTGGTCTTGGCTGTTGTGGGTGTGTGTGTGTGTGTGTGTGTGTGTGTGTGTGTGTGTGTGTGTGACATTAAAACACTTGCCCTTGAAACACACCTGCAGTGCCATTACATTACTGTAATGCACTGGGCAGAAATTAACATTGCATAGTAGTGAGAGGAAGTCTACTGCACTGCCATTGTTAAACTGCATTATACTCCGTTTTTCTGCATACGTCAGTCCATGTGTTGCGGATACACTTTTTTCACAGTATGCAACAATAGTGTTGCATATGTTCACTGCAGAAACATGGATATCTGTCACTGTTAAGATGAAAAATGAATATCATTTGCGTTCACCCTTTACTCAACAGGTATGTGCTGCGACTCTCATGTCTGAGCTACTTGAAATGAGTTGCATCTCTGTCCTCTTTCCGTACCATATCAAGTTTGTATTTGTATTTCACCTGAAGTGAGGAGCTGCACTGGTCATAGTTTACAGCTGTAGCATCACTCAGATTTTAGTTTTAAGGTCTGCATTTTAATTTGTCTTTTTTTGTTTTGTTTTTTATATATTCATTTTTGTAACCAAACAGGCCCACTAGGCATGATTGCCTTTTTTAGTGTCCCAGAAACACTGTCTGGTTAAGTTATTTGCATCAAGTAGAGGGTGAAGGAAGCAATCCCAAGACTTAAAGGATGAAGCTGTATTGCAACTCCCAACCTTAACTATTTGTGGCACTTTACCTTTAGAAATGTGCATTAGGCACTGGTTTTAAGGCTGTGCTAGCTAGCCAATGCCTGCATCCGTGTGCATTTGTGAGCTGTTCCCAAAATGAAAAACATAAAACTGTCCGTATCTGTGTTTGGGCCAGTGGCCATCATTTTCATTACTGACCCAGAGGCAGAGATCTTCATAATTTTGTACTCCTTAGTAACACTAGGGTGGTGATGGGATCTGGGATGGGGGAACAGGTATTGTTTGAACTAAGAATTCTGGGGTGTTTCAGATTAATAAAATGCAAGCATAAGGGTGTTGTACTTAGATGTAGCCACTTGAAGATCTCACTTGCAGAAGACTTTTCAGAAGAAAAGAAACATCAGTAAAGGAGAAAGTGGAAGGCCATATCTTATAGTGAGCAGTTTAAACAGAAGATGCTCTGGACCCATTAAATGGCAAGGCTGACACAGAGTGAGTTTTGTAAATTCTATAGATTAAAAAAAAACATCAAAGGTAATCCAGAACCATGAGCTAAAACCAAATAAGTCCAGGAAGCAGGTGTAGAACAGCTAAACGTACTAGTAAACCAACACAAAATTAAATTCAGTAACAAAAAGGCACAGCACAACTATCCATGTAAAACAAGGTTTATTACTTCAAGCTTTCGAGTTGAAACTCTTTTTCAAGAATAAATCAGTACATTAAAACCACAGAATAAATATAGAACACCAGCCAGTCACATAACATGGCTCATAAACGCATTATATAATTATACAATTTACATAATTAATATAGTTGACTAAGCCTAGTTCACTAAAAAACTTCATTAAAAGCAATGGTCAACTTAACAAATTTCATTACTTTCTAAAAAGCTCCACAGCTATAATACTCTAACATATGCTTGTTTTAATTTGAAAATGGGTTTAATACTATTAGTTTAAGCCCTGGATTAGACATCAGATCTAAAAAAGTTTATCCATTTGTATTCTGCTCTCTCTGTGGCATTCACAATGCCCCCCCCGTTTTTGCAAACTCTCTGCAGTATCCTAAATTTAAATGTTCATTTCCACAATGTAAAATATGCTTACTAAGTGCATTTGTCTCAACTACCCTTCTTATATCAGATAAGTGGGATGCATTTCTCTCCTTGAATTTACAGTTAGTTTTTCCAATGTAAAAACAAATATTTTTCAGCCAGGTAAACTAAATTTTCACTATTGCACGTCCCAAATGCCTTAAAAATAAAATTATAAATCCTGTTTCCATATTAATGAACTTACAAAAGGTGCAGTTATAACAAGGGACTGTCCCCTTATTAAATCCATGTAAATCTTCATTTTTATCAAAATCTTTATAGCGCAGAAGCTGTTTGAGGTTCATCTCTTTCTTACATACAAAATAAGGCTTTTCTTCTAGCATTTTCCTAACATTAACATCAGAACTAAGAACATTCCAATTCCTTTTAATTATGGACTGAGTCTGCCTAGAATGTTTGTTGTACTTTATCATATATCCTAATTTATTAAACCCAGCTTCTCTCACTGGGCTGTTCTTCTGGGCATTATTGCCTTCTCCAAGTAAATATGGTTTAGCCACACTAGGCCTTTCAGATATTACATATTCTGCATTCTTAGTTAATAAATCTCTACTATAACCTCTTGCCAAAAAGTTCTGTGTCATAGTACTAATTTCAGCTGCAAACCCTTCTTCAGTGGTGTTTAGCCTAGTGGCTCTCAAAAATTTACTTTTTTACTACACCCTTATAAACATGAGTGTGGTGCATACTGGAATTATGTACATATCTAATTGCTTATACCTCTTTTTCCTATATATACATGTATGAATTTTACCATCAATATTCAGCAGTTTAACATCCAAGAAAGTGATTTTCTGTACTGAACAAGACATTTCAAACTTAAGGAAGCTGGTGCTATTTTGTAGATGTTCAACGAATAACTCCAATGCCTTCTTGCTACCTCTCCACAATAATACTATATTATCTACAAAACATTTATATTGCATTAAAGCACTGTTATAGTATTCATTTTTGTTAGAATCAAAAAGTGTATTCTTGCCATCTAGCCAACACTGTTAGCATAGCTATTTGCTACAGATGTGCCCATAGCTACTCCTGAAGTCTGATACACATCATCCCCAAACATAAAAACATTATTTTGCAGAACAGTCTCAAGTAGAGAACATGGCAGTGAAGTTTTATTTGCTGTAAAAGTGCTGTGCTTAACTAGAAATTCTCTAACATATTCAATACGTATATTGTTAGGAATAACCGTAAATAAGGACTTAATGTCCATAGTTACAAACAGCACATTTGTCATATTCATATCCAAAAACATTCTCAATTACTCTAAAAATTCACCAGTGTCCTTTATATATAGGACATACTGTGTTTCAACAGAGGTTTAAGTTGCTGGTCTAAATATTTTGAGATTGCTGTATTAGCCCATTTTTTTTTCCTGAGACTATGGGTCTCAATGGGGGGGTGAAGCAAGTTTTTATGGAGCTTGGGCAATCCATTTATAACAAGGCAGACATGATGTTCTGTGTAGAAATAATTATACTGTTCAGGAGTAATTGCTAACTGCATTAAATAGTCATACAGTTCAGTTTTAATCCTATAAATCATTCTATTCAGCTCTATAACATTTATAATCTTAAATGTTGCACTGTCATTTAAAAATTCATATATCAGTTCTTGATATTGTACATTGAATATAACTATTTTCCCAACTTTATCAGCTGGTTTCAGTATAATGTCAGTCCTTTTAACTAAGTCCATTAATACTTTTCTTTCATTAGCATTCAGGTTATGAAAACTAGATGATTTCCCATTAGAAAACAGATCATAAATGTCATTCTCACGTAACTGTAAAAAGGCTGTGACAGTCGCTGTGCTATTAGGTAAAGAAGTGCTACTTCTTTTTAAGACCTTTTCAGTACTGGCATTATTATTCCCAAGTAACATTTTCAGATCTAAATTCCTAACAAACATTCTTAGCTCTGTAATGCCGTCATCCAATACACCATTACCAGATGGAATAAAAGTTAAACCCTTGTCTAATAAACTCAGTTCCAGTTCAGAAAATTCAAAGCCAAACAAGTTAACAGTATGTCCTGCTAAGTCTTTCTGCTGCTTGTTATAGGGCCTACCTTCAGTCTTGCACCCAAGTCTTTCCTTTGTGGTGTTCCTCTTTGCTTGCTTTGGTCTTTCTCCCTCTGCTGCACCTGTATTGGGAGCTGTAGATTTATTTTTAGATTTGTTTCGCCTAAAAAACTACTTGTCTCAGTGGTAGAAATGTTACTGTTATGAACCTCACCAGTATGGTTCTTGTCAGCCAGCAGTTCTTGGTCTGTAGGTTCACTTGCAAATGGGTCTAAAGCTGTAACAGCTTCACCTGTATGCACAGTAGTTCCTTCTTGTGTGCTAATTGGTGCTGTATTACTCATAGTAGAAGAGGCCCTCTCTTCTAGATTGTTGTAACTGAGCATTAGGTTATTTTGTATATAAGGAAGAGAAGAACCTCAAACAACTATTTTGCTATAAAGATTTTGATAAAAATGAAGAGTTACATGGATTTAATAAGGGGACAGTCCCGTTATAACTGCACCTTTTGAAAGTTCATTAATATTGAAACAGGATTTATTTTAAGGCATTTGGGACGTGTTTACTTGGCTAACTGAAAAATGTTAGTTTTTCCAATGTAAAAACAAAAACTGTAAATTCAAGGAGATAATTGCATCCCACTTATCTGATATAAGAAGGGGAGTTGAGACAAATGCACTTAGTAAGCATATTTTACATTGTGGAAATGAACATTTAAATTTAGGATACTGCAGAGAGTTTGCAAAAACAAGAGGGGGGGGGGCATTGTGAATGCCACAGAGAGAGCAGAATACAAATGGATAAACTTTTTTAGATCTGATGTCTGTCCAGGGCTTAATAAAACTAATAGTATTAAACCCATTTTGAAGTTAAGACAAGCATATGTTAGAGTATTATAATTGCCCTGTGGAGCTTTGTAGGCAGTAATGAAATTTAAGTTGACCATTGTTTTTAATGATTTTTTTTAGTGAACTAGGCTTAGTCAACTATATTAATTATGTAAGTTGTATAATTATATAATGTAGCAAAAAATCTGAAACCAGAACGTAATGTCAAACCAAATAACCAAAATCCAAAGCCAGGAAGCAAAGCAGCAAATCTACTCGAGTACCATGAACTCCTATGGCAGTTAAGGTTAGATGCGGGAAGGTCCCCTGGGCTTAATGGGACAATTAGCATCAAATCTGTGTTAAAATTAAGAAGAGCTAGACTATAGTCATGACCTAAATGCATCATTTTTTAATATGTTATTCCAACTATTGATTTTTAGCACTAATGTTTTTTAGGTATTTATCTATTCATTATGAATGTGTGCATTAGTAATATAAACATTTTTGTATTTTTATTTATACATACTTTTTAGATGAATTTCTATTAATCCAATAGACTTTAACAAAGTTTCAGAATATTTAATTTGATATTTGCTGGATCTATTTGCATGTATATTTTATGGGAATGCTCCACTAGTAAAATTTTTCAGGCAGTGTAGTTACATGTTTACTACACTTAGGAGTTCATTAGTATTCTTAAAGTATTACTTTGCACATGTTTTGATAAACTATATATTTTTTTATTACAAACAATAATTATATTCATTTTTAATAGGATAAATCTAATTTATGAATAGTTTTAACAATTGATTAAACTCCAGCTATATGGAGCACATTTTATGTTTATGTTCAGTTTTAACATACATATATATACATTTTTTAGAATATTTTAAAATGTAAGTGTGCCTTTTAGTGATTAATTAATAATAGATGTTTCCAATTAATGAAAGGTTGCCTAAGATATTTAAGTCATTGTATGAATTAGAATGGTACCACTTGAAAAAGCTCAGAATTATCTGAGTGAAAGCGCTTGTGTTACAAGTCTGTTCGTGTTTTGTACAATAAAGGAAGTTGTTACAAATTCAACATTCCCTGCTGCTTTGCTTCCTGGCTTTGGATTTTGGTTGTATAATTATATAATGTGTTTATGAGATATGTTATGTGATTGGCTGGTGTTCTATATTTATTTGGTTTTAATGTACTGATTTATTCTTGAAAAATAGTTTAAACTCGAAAGCTTGAAGTAATAAACCTTGTTTTACATGGATGATCATGCTGTGCCTATTTGTTACTAAAACCAAATAACTTATTTTATTGCTTGCGAGTATAAACTTAAGCATTGAAAATGCTTTATCAGGCAAAACAGTACAAACACTAAGAACGCTTCTTTTAAGTAAGAATCACATGACAAAAATAATTAAAAAGTAAAAAACAAAAACAGTTACTTCACTCTATTTCTTTTAAAACTGGTTTGATGCTAAAAGATTCATTAAGACCAGGAAACTGTTGCGCTCTAAAGCTAATGATCCATTTGCTTTCTTTCTTTTCCATTAAAATTCTTATGCATCTCCCTCTGATATGTTAAGAAATTGTGTATAAAATTAAAAATTCAAATGAGTATTATTAGTATCCCTAATGTGTTTAAGTAAAGCATTTGTTACAGCAGATCTCCTAATGTCTGATAAATGGCCACGTATTCTGTCCTTTAATTTTTTGTTAGTTTTGCCAATATAGAATGAGTCACATTTGTGACACGCCATATAAAAGTATAAACTTATTCCTACATACAGGAATTATTGTTTTTTGTTTGTGTGTATGTATGTATGTATGTGTGTGTGTGTGTATATATATATATATATATATATATATATATATATATATATATATATATATATATATATATATATATATAGACACACACACACACACACTTAACAGTAAATACAGTTGTTGCATATACAAGTACCAGTTTTAGTTATACATACTAACTTGGCCCTCCGTTAAAATCTTTTAATTCTGCTACTTGTGATAAAATTGTTGAATGTTCATAATATGAGTAGTCCTATTAGATGTTAAAATGCACCTACAGTTACATTCTACCTCCAATCTTAGTGTAAGGGACTTTAAGAATTTCAAAAAATTAGTTGCAATATGTATGTACCTTACAAAGTCATTCAATAAATGTAATGGGTCATCCCAAATTAAAAAAGATCATCCACAAATCTTTTATAAAAGATGATCTACCTAAAAAAATGGTTTGAATTCTACAAGAGAACATAAACATTTTCCTGAAAATTCATAACAATGTTGGCATATGTATTTGCCACAGGCATTTCCATGGCTACTCTAACTTTTTTGTAGAATGAGTTTTGAAAGATGAAAACATTATTAAAGACCACCTTAAGCAAGGCACATGAAAATGGATCATCCATTCCAGAACGCCAACAGTTTCCTGGTCATAATGAATCTTTTACCATCAAACCATTTTTAAAATGAATGTATAATAAAGAAGTAACTGTTTAAGTTTTTAATGAATTTAATTGTTTTTGTCATGTGATTCTTATTAGATTATTTAAGGAAGTGTTCTTAGTGTCTGTACTCTTTCGCCTGGTGAAGCATTTTTGAATACTTAACTTACTTTACTGCTTGCAAGTATAAACTTATTTGGTTTTAGCTAGTGGTTCTGGATTACCTTTGTTGTTTTTTTGGTTCCTTGGTTTGACGTATCCAGATTTAGCACACAGCATACTTGTGGTCTTCAGTTAAATTCTATAGATGTTTTCTACACAGGGAGAGAGCAACTGATATTATTTTCACTCAAAGTTAAAATGAGCTTAGAATATGCAGAACAGTGAGGCAGCAAGGGCTGTGTACCATTTAGCAGACTGGAAGAATTTTGCTCACACTTTTTATAGGAAAGGATGTATGAATGTGTTCTGGATTGCACAAGATTAACAGAACTATTGCTTGAACATGTGCACTGTACAGGCTTCCTTATAGGAGGACTTGAGTTATACTGACTTGAAAACCTATTGACAGTGGTATGTAATTTGAGTCTTGCTTATTCCATCCTTTTTATAGCAAAGTCCAGTTTGTGTATTTTTTTTCCCACTTTGTGATGTCTTTTTTCTGCAACAGAGATGAGGTATTTGATTATTGGTATGAAAATTGCATTTGCAACTGTACAAACCTTGCCTGTTTGTTTTGTAGCAAGCAGACTATATACGTATTTGATTTTTATCCTGTTGACACTTTTTAAGGATTTTTTTTTTCATTTTCCCTAGTTCTAGTGTGTTGTACCCAATAATCTATGAGTATGTGTGGGTAATGCTGAATTTACCCTTGGCTGGACCAGTTTCACCCTTGTAATCAAACAAGCCATCCGTGGATAAGCCAGCAGTACCTACACACGAGTTGAATTGTGGGTCTTGATGCAGAGAAAGCATTTGATAGAGTAAGTTGGGATTTTAGGAGTAGGACAGTGGAAGTATTTTCATTTCCTGATGCAGTAATAAGGTTAATTAGGAGGATATATATGAAGCATCAGAGGCAAGAATTATACTGGGAGGGTTCTTTGCCAATTAGTTGTGTTTGAACAGAGGAACCAGACAGGGGTGTCATCTTTCCCTTTGTTGTTTGCTTTATATTTAGAGCCATCGACAAAATTAGGGACTCTGAAATACAATGTTATAATTGGTTTGGTAATCAAGAAAAATTGGCTTTATTTACAGGCATTATTTTGTACTTGAGAAATCCAGAAAAGGACATGTCAGTGTTGCGGAACATTTTTGAGACCATTTCACATCTTTCTGGATATAAAGCAAAGGCTATAGCTGTACATTATGTATCCACTAACGAACTGGTTCAACAATACCCATATTTATGGGGACATGATAGATCGAAGTATTTAGGAGTATGGATTATAAAGGCTTCTGTTATGGCAGCTAAGATTGTGGTAAGTGACTAAAAAGAAAAAAAATCAAAAATTGATAAACTCTGAGCTTTAATTTATGGATATGGCTAGTAAGATAGCAGCAATGAAAATGCTTAGTCCCTTTAGTTTTATATATAGGTTAGACCTATTTTATCAACCAGAGAAGAAATTGTGGATAAGAATTAATAGAGTTGAAATAATTTATATGGGATGAAAAGAGGGCAAGAGTTAAGTGGGATAAGTTGGTCCTCCCAAAAGAGCAAGGTGGTTTATGATTGCCTGATTTGAAGGGGATATTTTAAAGCTGCACAGTTAAGGCTCATATACATAATGCAAGCAGAAGGGTGTAATTCAAAGTAGAAAAAGGGATGACTATGAAGCCAGGAGAAGAGTTCAAAAGTAAGGAGAGAGTGGGATTTTGGATGCAGATTTTTTAGGAGAATAATAACCATATAGGATATTTTGTTCATAAAGTTGCAGAATGTATTCTAAGCCAACATAAGAATGGAGAAAGCATTTTTTAATAGGGATGACTACAAGTAGGGATGCAAAAGTAGACGAGAGGGCTGGAATTTACTGGAAACAATGGCAAAAGAACCATGGTATTGGTTGTAAATAACTAGGGAAGGTAAGGTAATGGAGTGGGATGAGGCCAAGAAAAAGTTTGCAGTGCAGGTTAAACGGTTCCTTCTCTGCCAGGGATTGATGTCAAGAGTATAGACAAAGAGTAAGGGATAGTGAAGTTCTAAGTGAAAGGCCTACTCTGGTAGAGGTTTTAGTCATTTTAAAACTGAAGCTGCTGTTAAAGGGATAATTAGTAGGGAAAATAAAATATTGCAGGATAACTTGGTCAGAGGGGGTTAGAAAAGACTTGGAAGAGAGACGAGAGACTGGAAAAGCAATTTACAAGGTAACAATGGGTGTATATTTGTATGGCTACCAAGTATTAAGCAAAGTCCAGAAGGTTTAGGATTTTTGCTTGATAGTGTTTACATAGGCATTCTAATACCCCAAGTAGACTTCAAAGAATGTTTCTTGGGTGGGATATTTTAGAAGTGTGATGGGGAAGAAAGATTTAACTGGGAATGTTTTGGGGCGTGTAATGAGGTGGCAAGTTTTAAAAAATTCCTACAGAGTACTCTTTCAGAAATATTGGGGGGAGCAACTATGTAACTGAGGAAATGGTTCTTTTGGACACAAGATCTGACTTGCCCAGACATAGTAAGGTCTTAATTTTAATTCTGTTGACTGCAAAAAAGGAAGTAATTTAAAATCTAAACCAACTATATTTGAAGTATTGAATATTGTAAAAGCAATAAAATAACTGGAAGAGGAATCCTTAGAAAAGGGAAGGAGCAAATTACTTGGAAATAAATGGAGTTTTGGGGAACAATACATGCAGAGTTGCTCAGGAGGAGGAGGAGTGAGGATTAAAGGAAGGCAGGAATTAAGCAGTTTATGTAATGTGGAGTGGTAGACATTTCATATAAAGAATGAAAACATATGTAATATATAATGTGTGTAAATGGAAAAGGTTTTTATTCTACTTAATGTATGGGTGTCTATGTTTTAAATTATTTAATAAAGGTGTTTGTATAAAAAAAAAAAAAACACAATGTTCACTGTCAGTTTCTCTGCTGCTTTTCTCCCTGGGCCTCTACTGAATTTTACCAGTCAGTAAATAATATTTTGTGTATGTGAGAACTCCCACGGCTACTGTAGCTCCTTGCTTTATGTCCTTTGTGCTGCAGAGTTTGTTCTTCGAATGTCTGGCATCAGTATTTGCAAGCCTCAGATTTATGAAAATTCATATTTTTTTTTATTTGGGTAGCTATCTAGGTCAAGAAAAAAAACAGTAGCACTGGATGTAACACAGCAGAATATCCAATTTGTTGTAAGCGCTTTCAAGGGTTCACCTGTTATCAGACTTAATGACTTAAAACAACCACATTAAATAGTACTCCAGAAATGGATTATGTTACTGTGCGCTGATAAAGCGCCTGGTTTGAATAATATAGTCTCCATCAAACCCTTCCTGAAAGCGAGACAGTTGAGACACTAGTGTTTTTAATCTATGTTGTGTGTTTGAAATTGTTAATATGGCTTTAAATAAGTTAATGTTTTTAATTGATTTAATTAATGTTAATTGGAGTACTATTTAATGTGGTTGTTTTAAGTCATTTTTATTTAAGTCTGATGAAGAGGTGAACCCTTGAAAGCGCTTACTTACAATAAATTGGATATTCTGCTGTGTTACATCCAGTGCTACTGTTTTTTTCTTGATTGCTTCTTTTCGCTCTGGTTGTTTTATTGCCCGAGGCTATATTTTTTAGCTGTCTGGGTCACTTTAGCAGAGTTAACACCTTGCAGTTAAGTAAAGTCCCCAGTGCCTGCAGTATTTGGGTATTATCTTTTGGTCAGCAACAGATGTGGCCTTTCCTGTATAACAAAAGATTTCTGATGGCCATTCTGAATACCAGTTTTTGTATAGGAGCCCCTGTGTCCGGAGGATGCACCTGTTAGTTTTTCCTACCTATTTCAAAGTGGGAAGAAAGGACTGAAAGGAAATTTTTAGGGCTCTGAGTTTTGTCTCCTTGCTTATCATAGTTATGCTAGATTACATATGATGGACGATATAGATACACCACAGCAGTCTTTGAAATGAGAGTTCCTGTTGTATTAAACATATTTTTCCATTAATACCAACCCTTGTGAATCATTTTGGTGGCAAAGCAAGCTTATCATCATCTAAGAGCTGCTTTTTGTTCCTTCAGTGTCCAACCACAATCTTACCGCAGACTCTGCAAATTATGGTTGAGATGCCCACATTTGGGCTTTCAGTATACAAATCCTTTTTTCTTGATCTCTGAAGGAATAGCACATCTGCATGGAAATAATGGCTGTCAACCTGACCTTGGCAGCCTTCATGTAAATTCTAGGACTATGAGGTCTGCAGATAATACCAGAAGGTACATCAGTGATGTAATGTACAAGCAGATAGTGGTATCCATTTGTGTCGTCTTTTGAGATTATTCATATAATAGTCATGGAAGCGTCAGTTCAGATGAACTTGATACTTCAGGCCAGTTCCCCTCCAAGTCAGGAAAATAGTCTTGGTTGCATTTAAAGGGGTTTCTGTTTCCGTGTCATCAGTATCACCAACTTCCACTGTTTTTGTTCAGGATGTTCTTCGTGTTTCACTGTTGCAGTCATTACATTTGGGTAATCTGCTGGCACTCAGTCGGCCTGAATAACAAAGTCTTGGGTCCTGCGTCGGTTGCCGTCTCCTCTTCCATGTCGTCAGGGGTATAAAGCATGCATCCGATGCCATTTCATTCAGTCTTTCTTGCCGCGTGGTGCCTGAAGCAGAAGTAGTTCGCAAGTGCCGGTCGGCCGACTCCTGAAATTTTTGCATTCGAGTTTCAGAACCGAAGTCTTCGACTAAAGCTAAGTACCCCATTGGGGAAACTTTTTCTTGCTCCTTACTGATGTCAGTAAAAGTTAATAATTGCATTACTTGTGGGAAGCAAATACCTCATAAGGATTTTCATTTGTACTGAATTCCTTGCGTAGGCCCAGATTATAACGTGCCTTGCTGTCAGTTTTGTGCTAGATTTAACCAACGCAGTGTTAAGCGTCTGTATATTTTTGCTTCTAAATATTTTGGATCAAGATTTAATTACCCTGAAATGTCGTCTGTTAGCAAAGAAAAAGACAGAGACAGACCGTTGCGGTCCAAAACCGACAACGAAACGTCTCCTAAGCCAGCCGCCAGTTTGCCGGTACTCAGTGAGGCGCTTTTGCAGCCCCTGATACCCGCTACTTTTGAGTCGCAGGCCTCTACCAAGACCCATGCGGAGTCCGGTATGCCGCGAGATTCTCAGAGTATTGAACCCGCGGATATCTCTCCCTTGGATGGGTCTGGAGCCGCTGAGCAGGCACCTGCTTCTGAGGGTGTCTTTAGGCCTCAACATTTTTATATAAAACCGACGCCCGCCTCAAAAACAAGATCAAAAACATCCTCTTTGTCTAAAAAACCAACACATGAGCCACGTGCTCAGGGCCATATGCCTAAAAAACAGATGATCAAAATGGCTGAGGACTTAATTACCTTGATCAGGGGTTCCCAACCCCCGGTAAGAGGCCTAGGCAAGGTACTGATTATGAATCTTCAGATCAGGTTTCCATTTCCTCTGATTTCTCTTCTGATCAGGAATTTTCTATTCCACCCTATGAGGAATCTGATACAGAAAATCCATTCCATGTGCATCTCCTCCTGAGGACTACTCTTTTGGAGAAACCTTTCATACTTTAAGGGAACATTTTCACTGGGAGAGTCAGGATTTCTCTGAATCAAAAAAGAGGCTTAGGGATTTCCTCCTTCTTCCTCAGCATAGGCCTTTGGCAATACCTCCTGTGTTAGACATTGTTGATGATGTGTTTTCGGAATCGAGCATGGCTCCTGATTCCCTACCTCCGGCTCCTAGTAAGCCAGACAGATGTTACAGCATTCCTGACTCCCACAAATTTTTATTCAAAATTCCTGCTGCTGATCCTGAGACTATCTCCCAGGGTCCCAAAGGTGTAAAGGCCAATACAGCCAAGAATCCTACCCCCTCTGATAGAGATTCCAGGGCGTTGGTTAGATGGGGAAAGAAGGTTTATACGTCTGCAGCCTTGTCAATTAGGGCCTTAAACTGCCAGTTTCATATGCTTAAATAGCAACAGCATGTTATGGGCTTATTGAAACAGAAATTAAGTTGATTTCTGATTGTGTGGAAAATAAAGAATTACAGGAATTATTGCATTCAGAACAGGTTGGAAAGCATACTTTGCAATGTGATTTTGATTCCTTGGAGGCCTCTTGCAGGGCCGCAGTTACTGGATCTGTGATTAGAAGGCATGCCTGGCTCAAGGAGCAAAATCTGCCTGATCATGTTAAAGCTAAATTGTTGGATGCCCCCTTGCAGCATGATACTCTGATAATAAGGCAGAAGAGGTTTTAAAGAAAATGGAAGACAAAGCTAAATTTATGCAAACTGTAAAGAATTTCTTACAAGTGCACCCACCCAGGTTCAGTAGGCACTGGCCTACTAAATATTGGTCCTTTCCTGTGTCCAACAGAGCCACTCAAGGCAAATCCAGGCGCTCAAAAGGCTCTAGATACCAATCATAGGGTTCTTACTGGTCAAAGCAATTAGGTGACTCCACTTCCAAATCTGGAGGAAACAAAGCACACCCCTACAGTAAGCAGTCTCAATGACTTCCCTCTACCTTCACCAAGCACTTATCCTTTGGCAGCCCCATTGAGGGGAAAATTAGCACTTCATGCTCAACATTGGCAGTTAATTACCCAGGACAAGTGGGTATTAAACATAGTATCCCAGGGGTACAGATTTCATTTCCATACTTTGACAATTCCAAATGGATAGCCAGATCTGCCACAAAATCAATGGGCAGAGGCTCGGAAACAAGTTATGTCCCTCATGGATATGAGGGCTATTCAGCCAGTACCAGAAGAGGAAAAAGGACAAGGTTTTTATTCAAGGCTTTTCCTGGTACCCAGAAAAGACAATGCCTGATGTCCAATACTGGACGTATCGATTTTGAACACGTTCCCGGACATTCCAAAATTCAAAATGCTGACTTTACAACAGCTACTGCCTATGCTGGGCAGGAACGCTTGGTTAGTGACTCTAGACTTGAAAGAGGCATACCTACATATCCCAATATGGGAATCGTGCAGAAGATACCTCCGCTTCAAGGCAAGTTTTTTGCATTACCAATTCTCTGCACTGCCCTTTGGCTTATCTGCTGCACCCAGGGTCTTTACAAAGTGCCTGGCACGAGTGATTGCATTCTGCAGACAAAGAAGCATACACATTTATCCTTATCTGGACGACTTATTCAAGCAGACGACAAGGACACTCTTCTTCAACATTTGGCATTTGTAAAAAGGCTTCTAACATGCCTAAGGTACACAATAAATGAAAAGAAATCACAACTGGTACCCTCTCAAATAATCACATTCCTGGGTGCAAGCTTGAATACAACTGCCCAGATGACTTACCATACGCCAGACAAACAAAGGAAACTGACAACATACTTCAAACAAATGGCAACAAAAACCCAGTTATCTGCAAGACAAATTCTGCAGGCTTTGGGGTTCATGGTATCCTGCATTCTACTAATTCCATATGCGAGACTGCATATGAGGAAACTTCAGTGGTACCTAAAAAGTTTATGGAGTCAACATTGGCATAGTCTGAAAATAGAAGTTATGTTCTTACCATAACGTTCCATGTTAGTTGTCTTCTTCTCGCCTTCTTCTTGCTGGATGGGTTCGGAGCCGACCTCGGCTCCGACTCGGCCACTCTAAAAGCTCGAGAGTTGGTTCCACCGGCTCGAGGCTCCCCTTATATCCCACAATGCTAGGCGTGAGTTACCTCAGATCTCGTTTGTAAGCTAGGCCCAGCTTATAATAGTAACAGAATAACTATAAACAAAGTCCACCTCTATAAACCAGGGAGAAGAGAAGGGTGACCTACATCCTGATCCAGGAAAATATGCACAGCAGCATATACCTAAAGTAAAGAGGTGGTAGAAAGAGAGGTCACAATCAAAATTCCTCTAGGTCTGTCCAGGCCAGGGGAAGGAGGTGGGGCCGAAGAAGAAGGCGAAGAAGACAACTAACATGGAACGTTATGGTAAGAACATAACTTCTATATGTTAAGTTGTCTATCTCGCCTTCATTCTTGCTGGATGGGACCGCGTCCTAGCACCTTGTCCCGGGTGGCCTAACGGAACAGACTCTTGAGAACAGTGGAACCAAAGTTAGCTCTATGCCTAGAAGCTAAATCCAACTTATAATGAGAAATGAAAGTGTGAGGAGTAGCCCAAGTAGCAGCTGCACAAATGGTGTCAATAGGCAGTCTGTCTTGGAAGGCTATAGAAGTAGCCAAAGCTCTGGTAGAATGGGCTTTAGGTTTGTTAGGCAGCTTTTGGTGTTTAATTTCATAAACAAGGGAAATCAGAGATGTTAGCCATCTAGATAATGATACCTTTGAAACTGAAAGTCCCTTTCTGCCTTCTGCATAAGAGACAAACAGCTGGTCAGATTTTCTGAATTGTTTGGTTCTATCCAAATAGTACCTTAACTGACGATGAACATCTAGCCAATGCAATTTTTGTTCAGACCTGTTAGAATATTCTGGAAAAACACAGGAAGGTCAATGCTTTGATTTAGGTTAGGCCGAGGCTATCTTAGGTAAAAAGATGGGTTGGTTCGTTAAGATACCCTGTCCTTATGGAACAACAGATAAGGAGGTCGACAGCTGAGTGCATGAAGTTCTGAAACTCTTCTAGCTGAAGTAATAGCTACCAGAAAGAGTGTCTTCCATGATAGCAATTTTAAAGAACAGGAGGCTGCAGGTTCGAAGGGGAAAGAATCAAAGAACTAAGAACTAAATTTAGGTCCCAAGGGGGAGGAGGATTTCTTATAGGAGGTCTGAGTAGAAAAACTCCCTTCAAAAAGGCTTTGCAAAGCTTGTGGGACATTATGGCAGACTCTGAAATGCCCACATGAAAGTTAGAAATAGCTGCCAATTGAACTTTAAGAGTAGAAGGAGATGAACCTGCATGGAAGAGTTCAGCTAGAAAATCAAGGACCATTTGGATGGAAGCAGTGAAAGGATCTATGTCCCTTCCTTGAGCCCAATAGGCTAAACGTTTCCACTTACTCAAATAAACCTTCGAGTGGAAGATTTATGGGAAGCTATCAAAATATCTCGGACAGAGTGAGATATTTGAGGAAGCCTGGCTAAGGTTGGAATTGGAGGAACCAAGCAGTGAGGTTCAGAGAGGGAAGGGAGCGATGAAACTGACCCGACTGATGGATCAAAAGATCTGGAACTAGGTCCAGATGCCAAGGTCGCTCCAATAGAAAATGATGTAGAAAGGGGAACCAAACCTGTCGAGGCCATTAAGGAGCAATGAGGATCAACGAGGCCTTCTGAGCGATAGCTTTCTGTATCACTTGAGAGATTAGTGGGAAGGGAGGAAATGCATACAGAAGTCCCCGGGGCCAAACTTGGACTAGAGCATCTCTGGTGGGCTGGCCTGGTAAAGGGAATAGGGTGAAATAATCTCTGCACTTGCTGTTTTGGGGAGTAGCAAAAAGGTCGCAGCAAGGCTGACCCCACTTGAGAAAAATTTCTCTCACGACAGAGTCTTTCAGAGACCACTCGTGAGACATGAGGATAGCTCTGCTCAGCTTGTCCGCGATTTGATTGGACTTCCCGGGGATGTGCGTTGCTATCAGAAACCGCTGAGAAGAAATCGCCCATTGCCACAGTCTGAGTGCTTCTCGTCACAGGGGGTAGGACCTGGTTCCGCCTTGTTTGTTGATATACCACACTACAGACATATTGTCCGTCTGGATTGCTATCGTTCCCAAGGGAAGAGAGTCTTGAAGGGCTTGCAACGCTAAAAGCACTGCTCTCATCTCTAGAACATTTATGTGCAAGTGGCATTCGTCTGGTTGCCATGTGCCCTGGACAGTTCTGCCCTGATAATGCCCCCCACCCGATCAGGGAGGCGTCCGTTGTCAGAGTAGCAACCGGAGGAAGGGACAAAGGGTCTTCCCAATAAGAGCTGAGGGAAGACATCCACCACAGAAGATGATTTCTGCATGTTTGCGTAATCATGATGGTGTGGGACATCGGAAGTTGCTGGTATGACCATTGCGTGAAGAGCATCCATTGAAGGATTCTCATGTGGAATCTGGCTAATGGAAGCAGAGGTATGGCAGCCGCCATAATCCCCAACACTTTCAGAACTAACCTGGCTTTGATTCTGTTGCTGCTGAAGAGGAGCGAGACCAGTTTGTGTATGTCTGTTATTCTCTGATCTGTTAGTCTCGCAGACATGTTGACTGTGTCTAGATTTGCCTATGAAGGTAATAGTACGACAAGGCGACAAAACAGACTTTTCGCAATTTATTGAAATGCCTAAATTTTGACAAATGCGAAAGGTGTAGTCCCTGGCCAACAGAAGAAGATGCTTGGTGGGAGCTGTGAGGAGCCAGTCGTCCAAATATGGAAACACCTAGAATCCTTGACGTCTCAGGTGAGAAGCTACCACTGCCATGCATTTGGTAAACACCGGGGCAGTGGTGAGACCAAAGGGCAGGGCCCTGAATTGAAAATGACTGGTTCCCAGCCTGAAGCGGAGGAATCTTCTGGAGCGTCTGTTCATTTTTATGTGATAGTACGCATCCTGAAGGTCTATAGAGCACATCCAGTTTCCCTTTCCCAATAGGGAAGGATGGACTGCAGCGTGACCATCCGAAATCTTGTTTTCTTGACTGACTTGTTCAAGATACTGAGATCCAAAATTGGTCTCCAGTCCCCTGTTTTCTTTGGAACTAAAAGAACCTGGAGTAGATTCCGGATCCTTGCTGGTCTGCTGGAACTGGCTGAATTGCTCTTTTGCAAGCAGCTTTGAAATTTCCAAAGCTGCAAGATCCTTTGAGCGGTGGAACATCTGGAAGGGATTTTTGATTGGTTTGGATGCGACAAAGGGAATGGAATAGCCTTCGAAATGATGGACTGTACCCATTTGTCTTGAGTCAGGGATAGCCAGGCTTCTGGGTGCAGTGACAATCTTCCCCGACTGCCTCGAAGGTGGGCAGTCGGGCAACACCTCAGGGATGCTGAAAGGGCTTATTAGAGAAGGCTTCTCGATTGCCCTGGTTCTGGACCCCCTGCCTCTAGGCGGCGTCTACCATTGTTGTTCCCCCTCTGCCTCTGGCGGGAACTGACTCTGTCGTCAGGCTAAGTCCCTTGAGATTGTTTTGGAACCACATTTTCCCACTTTTCTGGCCTTTGGGGTAAGGCCTAGAAGGAGTAGAAAACGGACTCCGGCGGCAGAAAGAGTCTTGCCATCTGTCTCGCACCTAGTCAAGGTTTCTTTCACTTGAGGACCAAAAGAGATGATCCATCAAACGGGAATTAGTGAATGACGTTTTAAAGGAGTCCGCAAAGTTGCATAGCCGCATCCAGGCATGCCTGCGTAAGGCCACACCTGTCCCTGCGGCCCTGCTCGCTCCATCAGCCGCATAAGAGAGGAGGCGCATGGAGGAGTTGGCTATGGAGTTCAGGGTAGCCAGCTGAGTGTTCATCTTGTCTTGAAAACCCGCAGCGTAGGATCCTTCAACATGTCACTCGCTTCTTTGATCAAGTCTCTTTGAAGACGAGTAAAATGGCATAGGTAGTTCAGCGAACGATAGCAAAGGTCGCTGACGAGAACATCCGCTTCCCGCACCTGTCCATAGACCTAGATTCTTTGTTAGGGGATGAACAGGCACCGAAGGAGCAGCGAGTCCCTACTTGGTGGCAGCAGCTACCACCATAGCATCCACAGAAACACCTTTTGTGAGAAATTGCTTGTCAGTTGGTGCTGTTATAAATTTGGAAGGTCTCCTGGGGGTAGGGTCCACTGAATCAGGAGCCGTCCAGGCCTTCTTTGCAACCACCTGCATGAGGGGATCAAGGGGGACACCCAGGAGGTGGAAGGCGAGAGCCAACGCCTCAAGATACACAGATTCATCCTCCGAAGGGTTAAGGGCTGGCCAATTTCCCTCTGTTTCAGGATCTCTAGAATGTCTGCAAAGAGACATCTTCAGAAGGGGAACGGGGAACCCTCGAATCCTCTAAATCTGTGTCAGAGGTGACAGACTCAGGTGAGTCTATGTGCTTCCTCTTACAGTTTCTCTTCCTAGGGGGCTCCCCTGCCAATTCAGGGGAGGCCTCGGAAGAGGATGAGATCCCACAGGGATTCTTGAGGAGCTGGCTCTCTGCGGTCTGGGATGAGGGAGTGAGTCGACATAACCAAAGGCACCGAAGAGGGAGGGGCGGACTGAGCCGACTGTGGAGTCGAACAAGGTTCCAACACACTCCGCATGACCTCGAACGCACCCCTGTCCGGCAGAGCCAGAGGTCCCGCCCGAAGCTGAGAACCTCCCTCGGCACCGACAGAGATGGCTCGAGGCGATGTCGGAGCCGAACTCACCAGCCGAAGCACCGAGAGGGAGAGGGTCGGACAAGGGTCCGATGCCACTCACCCCTCGAGCCGACGAGGGAAGCCGGCGCCGAGATTCTTCAAAAGAAGAAATCGGAGCCGACGACGGAGCCGAAGACAATTGTATCGGCTCCGACGCTACCACAGTCTCGGTCCCGAGACGCCCGGGCTCCGAGCTCAAAGGAGTCGGAGGAGGAATATTTATTGGAACAAGTTGAGGCATCGACTAGTCGGACTCTGGAGCATTTGGGCCAGTGCCTCGGATTTCAAAAGTCTACTCACTACCCTCTGGAGGTCGTGGTCTGAGAGCCTCGATGACCTGGAGGAGTGAGATCTGTGGCTCCGTTCAGACAGCAGGGGAGACGCTGGAGCCGAATGAACGGAGCCAAGGGACGGTGACCTCTATCTCTTTCTAGATGTCGGCTCCGATGGTCTGATCGGAGCCGACTCAGGAATCTCTAATGCCTCGGCTCCGCCGAGCCGAGGAAACCACAGATACTGCAGTCAAAGACTCATCGGCTCCAGCCGGAGCCGATGAAGCAGTAGGCTTCGAAGCCTTAGGCCTCGACTCTGAAGCTGGAGCCGAGGTCTTGGAAGCCTTAGAAGGTTTCCCCGATGACACAGAAAGGGAACCTTCAGGCTTAATCAAACCCCTCAAAATGAGTTTATTTTTCTCTCCTGCAGGACTCTAGGGCTGAAGCCATGGCATACAGCACAAGAGTCCTGCAGGTGTAAAGGTCCCAGGCAATACACACAAGAAGTGTGACCGTCTGTCAGAGACATTTTCTGACAGCACGAGTCACACTTCTTGAAGCCTGAGACCTTTGTATCCTTGGACATACTCAAGGAACCGAAGTGTAATCACACACAGAAAACACACACACACACAGATTACACTGATAGGGGTTCAAAGGAAATTATTTAAACTAAAGGTAAGTTAAGTTAAAACTCCCTAATCAAACACATACACACCCTAAGGATAGGGAAGGAAGGGCCCGAAGGCCTTAGGGAAAGAACTATAAGTTCTTTAGAAAAAAAGGGGGCTGGATAAAAGGTAGAAGGGATAATATCCACTACACTAAGGGGAAAGAAAAATACACTAAGCTAGCTTAAGTCTAAAGAATTTAAACTAGTCTAACTTTCACTAACCTGGAGCCAGTAGAAAACACACCTCGATCGCTGTAGCGGCAAACGAGATCTGAGGTAACTCACGCCTAGCATTGTGGGATATAAGGGGAGCCTCGAGCCGGTGGAACCAACTCTCGAGCTTTTAGAGTGGCCGAGTCGGAGCCGAGGTCGGCTCCGAACCCATCCAGCAAGAATGAAGGCGAGATAGACAACTTAACATACAATGATTCCTCTCATTCCCTGCCTACAACAGGAGGTTCTTTGTTGGGCAAAGACATGTCACCAAAACAAGGGACTGTCATTCACTCTACCCCCTGCCACCCAAAACCCTAACTACAGATGCATCAGACTGCTTGGGGGGCTCACCTGGCGGGGAGATGCATTCAGGGCAAATGGAGCCCAAAACAAATGCATCTGCATATCAACCAGAAAGAGATGCTAGCTGTTCATAATGCTCTGACAGCTTTCAAGGACTTACTTCATCTAGGTCAACTACTGATAGACGGACAACACCACCGTTAAGTGGTACAAGCGGGGGGGGTACACATTCCTACCCCCTTTGCAGACTAGCCGTGGCATTGTGGAACACAGCTTTGACTTAAATACATCTTCAAGCTCAATTCCTGCCAGGAAAACAAAATACTCTGGCAGACGACCTAAGCAGAAATCTTATGGACCCGCATGAGTGGAAACTGGATCCACAAATCTTCAACATGTTAACACAGAAATGGGGGAGCCCAGACATAAATCTATTTGCCTCTCCCCAAAATTATCAGCTGGACAAATTCTGCACAAGGACTTATCACAGACAATCATGGAAAGTGGATGCCCTATCCTTCAGTTGGAAAAACCTATCAGTCTATGCCTTTCTCCCTCTGCCTCTTCTCTCCAAGGTCTTACTAAAGGTTATACAGGAAAAAACAAAAATTATCCTAGTTGCTCCGGACTGACCTCACCAGCACTGGTACCCAATTCTAAGGAATATGTCTCAACTCCCTCCTTGGTACTTGCCTCAAATACCACATCTACTGTCTCAGCAGAACAATCAAATTCTGCACACTCTGCTCCAAACTTTGAACCTTGCAGCATGGCTGATCATTTAATTATTCAAACAACACCTCTCAGTAAATCTGTGATGGATGTCATTTTGGAAGCCAGAAGGCCTAATACTAGAAAATCTTATGCTGAAAAATGGAAGAGATTCTGTGCTTGGAACCGAGCACAAGGAACAGACACAGCAAAGCCCAATATCCCTCAGTTTTTGCAATATTTGACTGAGATGCTTGACAAGGACCTATCTTTTTCTTTAATAAAAATCCATGCCTCTGCCATCTCAGCTCATTACAACACGGAGCCTCCCCTGTTTTGTCATCCTCTGCTTAAACAGTATCTTAGAGGGGCCAAATGTTTAAGGCCTCCCAGAAGATCACCAACTCCTGAATGGGACCTCAATTTTGTGCTGGAAAAACTCACACTGCATCCTTTTGAACCTACTGCGGATATAAAATGTTTATATTGGAAAACAGCTTTCCTCTTGGCAATCACTTCAGCAAGAAGGGTTTCAGAACTACAGGCTCTCATGGCTGTGGAGCTTTTTATTACATTTTACCCGGACAGGGTGTCCCTCAGGACCAATCCTTCTTTTATGTCTAAGGTAGTATCCAGTGTGGCTCTTAACCAAACAATTCACCTGCCAACATTTTACTCAAATCCGCAGAACAAGGGGGAGCGGATTCTGCATTCATTGGACATACACAGACAACTAAGATTCTACTTAAACAGGACCAAATCTCTAAGAAAGTCTGAGCAACTACTGGTGGTATTTGCTACAAGATCAGAGGGGAAGGCTACATCAAAGCAGACTATTTCTATGTGGATAAGCCACTGCATTCGTTTCTGCTACTTGCACCATGGTAAACCTGTGCCCAAGGGGATCGGGCCAGTTTCATTCACTTTTTTTTTTTTTTTACATCTGATGAAGTGTGGAACGAAAACGTATTAGTGAGATTTACAGCGTTAGTGTATCTGTTTGTGTTCGTGCAGGATTTGTACAATAAATTTTGTTTTCTTTATGATGTTCATCGTGCATACAGCTGCAGTCATAACAGATGGGTTTTCCTGCCGTCAGGCGGGTCCTCGGTCGGCCGAATTCCAAAGTCTAGGTCCGGCGTCTGATGTCGTCGCTTCTTCCCTGACGTCAGTGCGGCAGGGGTATAAAAGAACCAGCCGACGCCATTTTCTTCAGTCTTTCTTGCCGTGCGGTGCCCGAAGCAGAAGCAGTTCACAAGTGCCGGTTGGCCAGCTCCTGAGATTACGAATATTTTCAACCGAAGTCTTCTTGAAAGCTAAGTACCCCGTTGAGGAAACTTTTCTTGCCTCAGACCGATGTCAGACAAAGTTAATAATTGCATTTCATGTGGGAAGCAAATACCGCATAAGGATTTTCATTCCCTCTGCATTCCTTGCTTAGGCCCAGACCACGACGTCTCGGCCTGTCGTTTTTGTACTACATTCAACAGACGCACTATTAAGTGTCGGGCGGAGTTCGCCCAACACTATTTTGGCAAAAAGTTTAATTACATTATGTCGTCGGATACTCCGACTCCAGTTTTGAGTAAAAGACGTAAAGATAAGAACCGACATACGAGGTCCGCGACTTCTACAGACACCACGCTAAAGCCGACTACAGGTGCTTCGGTTCTCAGCGAGGCGCCTACACAGCCCCTGACTACCGATGACACTTCTTTGGCAGTGTCTTCTGTGCCCGAGGTTGCAGGCTCTTCGGCCCACACCCAGACTACAGATACCGAAGCCACCCTTGGCGGGGAAACTCAGAGTTTAGACAGGCCTGCCACCTCTCAAGGTGTCTTCAGGCCTTCTTCTTCTTTTTCCATTAAGGCTTTCACTAAGTCTAAAGCAGCCATGCATACCAAAAGACAAGCTCCACAGGGCCCCTCTCAAGGCCCCATGCCTAAAAAGCAGATGCTCAAAATGGCTGAGGATTTGATTACTCTTATCAGGGTTTCTCAACCCCCCTCGGACAAAAGGCCCAGAGTGGAGGAAGAATACCCTTCCTCGGACCAGGCCTCCATTACTTCAGAACATTCTGAAGACCAGGAACATTTATACTCCCCTTTTGAAGATTCTGATGCAGAGGAGTCCATTCCCTCTGTCTCCCCCCCTGGGGATTACTCTTTTGGGGAAACCTTACATACCTTGAGGGAACACTTCCACTGGGAAGGCCAAGAGTACTCAGACTCCAAGAAAAGGCTTAGGGATTTCCTCTTGCTCCCTCAGCACAGGCCTCTGGCTATACCTCCTGTCTTAGACATACTAGATGATGTGTATTCGGAGGCCAGCCTTAACCCAGATTCTTTACCTCCAGCTCCAGTCAAACCTGACAGGTATTACCGGGTTCCTGATTCACACCAGTTCCTATACAAAAGCCATGCGGCTGACCCAGAAACTATTTCACAGGGTCCCAAGGGAATTAAGGCCTCCACTGTCAAAAATCCATTACCTTCAGAGAGAGATTCCAGAGCTTTAGAAAGGTGGGGGAAGAGGTATACACCTCGCCACCTTAACCATGAGGGCATTAAACTGTCAGTTCCATATGTTAAAGTATCAACAGTTTCTGTTATCTCAGTTGAAAAGCAAAATGTCACAACCTGAACAACCAGACTTGAAGGAGTTGCAGGATTTGTTACATAGTGCAGAGCAAGTGGGTAAACATACCTTGCAATGTGGTTTTGATGTTTTAGAGGCCTCATGTAGAGCTGCTGTTACAGGATCAGTCATACGTAGACATGCTTGGCTCAAAGAGCAAACCTTACCAGATCATGTCAAAGCTAAATTACTAGATGCACCTCTTCAAAAAGATGTATTGTTTGGTGTTAAAGCTGAGGCGGTATTAAAGAAAATGGAGGAAAAGGCAAAATCAATGCAAACAGTGAAAGATTTCCTACAGGTACAACCTCCACATTTCAGTAGAAATTGGCCTTCAAAAAATTGGTCCTTTCCAGCCACTGACAGACCCCAAAGAGGTAGATACAGGCGCCCGAGGGGTAGAGGGCAATGTCAAGGATCATTTAGAGGCAGACAATGGCAAGCACCTACACAAAGAGGTGGTGAGGATAGTTCACAGCCATTCAGAAAGCAGAACCAATGACTTTCCCCTTTGCATGCCAAGCAAGGCTCAAATGGCAGCACCTTTAGGCGGAAAACTGGCATTATTTTCGAAAAATTGGCATATTGTCACAAAAGACAAATGGATCCTGGACATTATAGACAGAGGCTACAGATTCCACTTTCATACCCTTCCAAAAATGAGAGGCATGCCAAACCTGCCGCACAATCAAAGGGCAGAGGCACAAAAACAAATTTCAGATCTCATGGACATGAAAGCTATTCAAGAGGTACCTTCCCAAGAACAAGGTCAAGGTTTTTATTCCAGACTATTCCTGGTACCAAGGAAGGGCAAAGATTGGAGACCTATTTTGGACCTATCCATCCTAAACACATTTTTACTCGTACCAAAATTCAAGATGCTCACATTACAGCAGCTTCTTCCCATGCTGGGCAAGGAATCTTGGTTGGTAACATTGGACCTCAAGGAGGCATACCTGCATTTCCAAATCAGACAAGATTGCAGAAGATGCCTCAGATTTCTTGTAGGTTCAACCCATTATCAATTCTCTGCATTGCCCTTTGGCTTATCTACTGCGCCCAGAGTGTTCACGAAATGCCTGGCATCAGTAATTGCCTTCTGCAGACTTCAAGGGATACAAATATACCCATATTTGGACGACTGCCTGATCCAAGCGGACAGCAAACACATACTTCTGAAACATCTGGCGTTAGTAATAATGTTGTTGAATTCTCTGGGATACACAGTCAACAAAAAGAAATCAAGGCTAATACCCTCTCAAACAATAATTTTCCTGGGTGCCAGCTTGAATGCAAATACCCAGATGGCCTACCTCACGCCAGAGAAACAAGGGCAACTAACTCAATACTTCAGAAAACTGGCAACCTTCACCAGGCTGACTGCAAGGAAAATCCTGCAGGCTCTGGGATTCATAGCATCTTGCATCCTGCTAATCCCATGTGCAAAGCTGCATATGTGGAAACTTCAATGGTACCTAAAAAACTTATGGTCTCAACACAGCCACAGTTTGGAAACAATTATACCACTGATTCCATGTCTTCAAAAGGAATTTCTGTGGTGGGCTCAAGCATGCCAAAGAAACACAGGTCTCCCATTCTGCAAGCCTCAAGCAAATCAAGTCATCACAACAGACGCCTCGGACTACTGGGTGCACATGACAGATCGGTGCATTCAGGGCAAATGGTCCCAAAAAGAAAAGCACCTACACATCAATCAAAAGGAAATGCTAGCAGTAATAAATGCTATTATGGCTTTCAAAGACCTACTGCATCCAGGCCAGCTGTTGATAAGGACAGACAGCACCACAGTAATGTGGTACATAAGCAAACAGGGAGGAACCCATTCATATCCCCTATGCAGGCTAGCCATGTCTCTTTGGAACATGGCTCTGGAATTACAAATCCAACTTCAAGCACAGTACCTGCCAGGCACGGAAAACACGCTGGCAGACAACCTAAGCAGAAATATGACAGATCCACACGAATGGAAGTTGCATCCTCAAGTTTTTACAAAGATAATTCAAGCATGGGGAAGGCCAGACCTAGATCTCTTTGCCACCCACAGAAATCACCAATTGGCAAAATTCTGCTCAAGGACCTTTCATCCACAGGCCTGGAAAGTGGACGCACTCTCTTTCAGTTGGACAACAATGACAGTTTATGCCTTTCCACCTCTTCCTCTGCTGCCCAACTTTCTATTAAAAGCCAGAGCAGACAGACCAAAGATGGTTCTCATTGCTCCAGACTGGCCAAGACAACACTGGTACCCACTCCTGAGGAGCCTGACGCATTCCCCACCATGGATCCTGCCTCTAATGCCTCTTCTACTGACTCAGCACAACTTCAAAACTCTTCACAGTCAGCTGAAAACACTCAATCTAGCCGCATGGAAGATTCCTTAAATTCACAACAGACCCTACTCTCCAAGGAGGTGCGGGATGTCTGGGATGTCATTTTGGAGGCCAGAAGGCCTTCTACTAGAAAAGCCTACTCCGCAAAATGGAAACTGTTATGTGCCTGGAATGAGAAAAAGGGTCAGAATCCTGGAATACTGAATTTACCTCAAATATTACATTACCTAGCTGAGATCCTAAGCAGTCAAAATCCATGCCTCAGCCATTTCTGCAGAATACAACACTGATCCCCCTTTATTCTCTCACCCACTCTTAAGACAGTTCCTCAGACGGGCTAAGAATATAAAACCCCCAAGGAAGCGACCAGTACCTGCTTGGGACCTCAGTTTCATTCTAGAAAAACTGACCTTGCCTCCTTTTGAGACAGCTGCTTCAACAGAACTGCAATACTTGTCCTGGAAAACAGCCTTCCTTCTGCCTATCACCTCAGCTCGCAGGGTTTCGGAACTACAAGCCCTCATGGCTGTGCAGCCTTTTATCATTTTCCATCAGGACAGAGTTTCCTTACGAACCAATCCTTCCTTTATGCCAAAGGTAGTATCCAGGGTAGCCTTGAATCAGGCTATCCACTTACCTACCTTTTACCCTAATCCTCAAAACAAAGGGGAGAGACTACTACATTCCTTGGACATTCACAGACAGGTACGTTATTATTTGGACAGGACAAAGCCTTTCATAAATCAGAGCAACTCTGTGTCCCATGCTACAGGTGCTCAAGGGAAGCCTATTTCCAAACAGACAATCTCAAAATGGATAGCCCACTGCATACGCTTTTGTTACTCTTTTCATGGTAAAACTGTACCTGCAGGCATCAGATCTCACTCCACAAGGGCCACAGCTACCTCTGCAGCTTTCCTCAGGGGGGTTCCTACCAAAGATATTTTGGAAGCAGCCACTTGGAGATGTCCTTCAAGGATGCATCTGCAGTCCTAACATATGGGTTGTCCTGCCTCAGGCAGCCCTTCGGTCGGCCGGATTCCAAAGTCTGGGTCTGGCCTCGGCTGATGTAGCACTTCACCCAACGTCATAGCTGCTGTGTATTGGGTATAAAGGCATCAGCCGACGCCATTTTCCTCAGTCTTTCTTGCCGCGTGGTGCCCAAAGCAGAAGCTGTTCGCAAGTGCCGGTCGGTCAGATCCAGAGATTTCTACTACGAAGACTTCTAAAAAGTTAAGTACCCCGTTGGGGACTCTTTCTTGCCTCAGCCGATGTCAGAAAAAGTAAATAATTGTTTAACTTGGGGGAAACAAATACCTCATAAGGATTTCCACTCTTACTGCCTTCCTTGTTTAGGCCCAGACCACGACATATCAGCTTGTCTAGCCTGTGCTTCCTTCAACCGACGGACGCTTAGACGTCGGTCCGAGTTTCAGAGGAGTTTTTTGGTCCCGCTTTTGCATACAAAATGCCGTCGGAGACTCCAACTACACAATTAGCTAAAAAGCGTAAGGAAAAGGACCGACACTCGCGGTCCGCGGTTTCGGCTGAAGCCACGGCTAGGCCAACTGCGAGTGTCTCAGTTTCGGCTGAAACAGAGCCCTCGGTTCTTCCTTCGGCCGAAAGCATGCCTCCGATAGCCGAGGCCTCACAGAGCATGGCTGAATCTGCTACTGAAATTACCCCTGCTGAAGCAGGCTCCCAGGATTTATCAGATACTATTCCTTTAGACATATCTACCCCTGCACGTGGAGCTGCTAGACCCCCTGCATCTATGTCTATCAAGGCTTTTTCCAGGGCTAAAGCAGCTAAATCTTCTAAGGCCTTAACTGCTAAAACTCCCTCACACAGGCCTACCTCTAGTTCCCAAATGCTCAGCCTGGCTGAAGATCTCATTTCTTTGATCAGGGGATCCCAACCTCACCCAGACAGGGCCTCTCAACCCCCTCCAGATAAGAGGCCTAGAACTGAACCCCCGGATCCTGTTTCTACAGACTATTCCTCGGATGATTCAGATATTTCAGACCCTCCGGAAGGCCCATATTCTCCTTATGAGGATTCTGATGCAGAAGACTCCATTCCTTCTGCCTCTCCTCCTGAAGAATTTTCTTTTGGGGAAACCTTACATGCTATGAGAGAACATTTTCAATGGCAGGGCCAGGATTTTTCAGATTCAAGGAAAAGGCTAAGGACCTTTTTACATTTACCACAGCATAGGCCTTTAGCCATTCCTCCAGTACTAACAATTGTTGATGATACATATAATGATGCCTGTACTGCCCCTGATTCTCTCCCTCCGGCCCCTGCCAAGCCTGACAGATATTACAGGGTCCCGGACACACACTACCATTTGCATAAGGCTCCTATTGCAGATCCTGAAACCATTTCACAGGGCCCCAAAGCTGTTGCTGCTGCCTCTGCCAAAAACCCTCTCCCCTCTGAAAGGGAATCTAGAGCATTAGAGAGATGGGGTAAAAAGGTTTATACTTCTGCTACTCTTGGCCAGGGCCTTAAACTGTCAGTTTCACATGATTCAGTACCAGGAATTTTTGTTAGACCAGCTAAATAAAAAACTGTCCTCTCCTGAACCTATAGACCGTAAGTCCCTTCAGGATTTGGTACATAACTCTCAGCAGGTCAGTAACCATTTCTTAAAATGTGGCTATGATGCACTGGAGGCTTCCTTTAGATCAGCTATGACTGGAACAGTGATTAGAAGGCATGCCTGGTTAAAAGAACAATCCTTACCAGACCATGTTAAGTCAAAACTCCTAGATGCTCCTATGGAGAAACAAAGTTTGTTTGGCTCCCCTGCACAGCAGGTTCTAAAGAAGGTGGAAGAAAAAGCAAAATCTGTCCAAACAGTCAAGGATTTCTTACAGGTCCAACCTCCAAGGTTTAGCAGAAATTGGCCTTCGAAGAATTGGTCCTTTCCAGACACCTCCAGAGCACAGAGAGGCAGAAATAGACGCCCAAGAGGCAGAGGTCAATCCAGGGGTGCCTACAGGGGACGTCAGTGGCAGCCTAACAACCAGAGAAGTACTGCCACAGATTCAGCTACTACCACTTCCACAGGACAGACACAATGACTTGGCTCTGATTCCGCCTACCAGGGAACAACTGGAAGCACCCTTGGGCGGAAAACTAGCCTTATTTTCCGTAAACTGGCATCACATTACAGGAGACAAATGGACTTTACAAACAATAGACAAAGGCTACAGGTTTCACTTCCACACACTACCAAAAAAGAGAGGAATGCCAAACCTACCACCAAGCCAAAAAACAAACGCTCTAAAACAAATCAACAACCTACTAAGGATAAGAGCTATAGAAAAGGTACCGCCTATGGAACAAGGACAAGGATTTTACTCCAGACTTTTCCTTGTACCAAGAAAAGAAAATCAATGGAGGCCTATTCTCGACCTGTCCGCTCTGAACACATACCTCATTGTTCCAAAATTCAAAATGCTGACCCTACAGCAACTTCTTCCCATGCTGGGCAAGGAGTCTTGGCTGGTGACTCTAGATCTCAAGGAGGCATACCTGCACGCCCCTATACGACCAGATTGCAGAAGACACCTCAGATTTCTTGCAGGATCAGAGCATTATCAATTCTCAGCATTGCCCTTTGGCTTATCTACTGCGCCCAGAGTATTCACGAAATGCCTGGCATCAGTAATTGCTCATTGCAGGCTTCAGGGAATTCAAATTTACCCATACCTGGACGACTGCCTAATACAAGCGGACAACAAGACAAAATTAACAAAAGATTTGGAAAAGGTTATACAACTGCTGCAAGCCTTGGGATACACAGTCAACATGCAAAAGTCAAGGCTGGTACCATCCCAAAGGATAACATTCTTGGGTGTAGAACTGGACACATCAACTCAGATGGCATTTCTCACAGAAGAAAAACAAAAGCAACTACCACTCTATTTCATGACATTAACAACACAGACCCAGCTTACTGCAAGGAAAGTCCTGCAAGTCCTGGGTTACATGGCATCCTGCATAATATTGATTCCGCATGCCAGACTGCATATGAGAAAGTTGCAATGGTACCTAAGGAATGTATGGTCTCAACACAAGCACAGTCTAGAAGCCCAGATTCCAATAATTCCATGCCTGAAGCAAGAATTCCTGTGGTGGGCTCAGGCCTGTCAGTTGAACAGAGGATTGCCTTTCCACAAACCTCATCCAAGCCAGACCATCACCACGGACGCCTCAGACCTAGGCTGGGGGGCGCACATGGTGGACAAGTGTATACAAGGCCTATGGACACAAGACCAGCTGAATCTACACATAAATCAAAAGGAGATGCTGGCAGTGAAACATGCAATCCAGGCATTCAGACCATTTCTTCAACAAGGTCACCTGCTGATAAGGACGGACAACACCACAGTCATGTGGTACATCAACAAACAGGGAGGTACACACTCATATCCTCTATGCCGGATGGCAATGGACCTGTGGAACGTGGCCCTGAACCTCAACATTCAACTCCAGGCCAGATTTGTACCAGGAAAAGAAAATTCACTAGCAGACACCTTAAGCAGAACTACCACGGATGCTCACGAATGGATGCTGCATCCAGATATCTTCAAAACCATAACAAAGAAATGGGGACTACCAGAAATAGACCTGTTCGCCCCCCCCCCCCACACACACAACCACCAATTGAAGAAATTCTGCACAAGAGCATACCACCCACTTGCTTGGAGGGTGGACTCCCTATCCTTCAGCTGGAAAAACCTGACAGCATATGCATTCCCACCTCTTCCTTTGATGTACAAAGTACTACTGAAGATCAAAGAGGATCAGCCAAGGATAATCCTGATAGCTCCAGACTGGCCGAGGCAGCATTGGTACCCGCTACTGAGAAGCATGTCTCTGACACAAGCATGGCCTCTACCTCTATGTCCTTTACTTCTAACACAGAACAACTACAAGATCCTACATCCAAACTTGAAAACACTACAGCTAGTTGCCTGGAATATTGCATAAAACAAAATAACCCAGATTTATCTCAGAGGGTTAAGGACATTATCCTGGAGGCTCGCAGACCCTCCACAAGGAAGACTTATTCAGCCAAATGGAAAAGATACCTCAATTGGAGTGCAGCAAAAGGGGAAAATGTATCATTAGCAAACATAGCAAACATCCTGGAATACTTAGCAGAACTCTTCCACAATGGCCTGTCCTATTCCTCAATTAAGGTTCATGCATCAGCAATTTCATCAGAATACAACATGGATCCTCCAGTCTTCTCTCATCCTCTACTCAGGCAGTTCCTGAGAGGAATTAAAAATGTAAAGCCTCCAAGGAAACCACCTTTGCCTACATGGGATCTTAACTTTGTGCTGGAAAAGTTAACACTTCCCCCTTTTGAACCAGCAGCAACAGCAGAATTACAGTTCTTATCTTGGAAAACTGCTTTCCTGCTTGCAATCACTTCAGCAAGAAGGGTATCTGAGTTACAGGCATTAATGGCAGTACAGCCCTTCCTTATCTTCCATCAGGATAGAGTGTCTCTGAGAACTAACCCTACTTTTATGCCAAAAGTGGTCTCCAGAGTATCATTGAACCAAGTGATTCACTTACCTACATTCTTCCCCAACCCACAGAACAGGGGGGAAAGACTACTACATACCTTGGATGTGCACAGGCAATTACGCTACTATCTGGACAGAACTAAGACCAACAGAAAAACTGACCAGCTTCTGGTAGCATATCCAACAGGAATGCAAGGAAAAGCAATTTCAAAACAGACAATCTCAAAATGGATAGGAAATTGCATTAGATTTTGCTACTCTTTTCATGGAAAGACAATTCCAGAAAATATCAGGCCTCACTCCACAAGAGCTACAGCCACCACTACAGCTTTCCTACGAGGAGTGGCTACCAAAGACATTTTAGAAGCTGCTACTTGGAGCTCCGTGCATACATTTGCCAAGCATTATAATCTTCCTTTATACTCCAGATCCCGAGCAGGTTTTGCAACTGCTGTTTTGCAAGGGATCTTAACTACACCATCTTTATATTAGTACCTCCTCCCCCAGTTTGGCTATGGTATTCTACCCATATGTTAGGACTGCAGATGCATCCTTGAAGGACATAGTACAGTTTTGTACCTACCATAAATGTAGATGTCCGATAGGTATGCATCTGCAGTCAGGATTACTCGCCCTCCTTCCCCTCTGTGGTATTCCTAGGGTATTTACCCCCCTTGTAGCTAGCTGGGGAAATCTATTATGGTGTATTTGTTTGTATATATGTATATACATTCTTATATTGTTTGCTCTCTACTGTTTGGAATTATTTGCATTTATCCAAATTTAGCCTTCCTAGAGGGCACCTGGCATCTGGGGCAAGAAACACTGAGGAAAATGGCGTTGGCTGATGCCTTTATACCCAATACACAGCAGCTATGACGTCGGGTGAAGTGCGACATCAGCCGAGGCCAGACCCAGACTTTGGAATCCGGCCGACCGAAGGGCTGCCTGAGGCAGGACAACCCATATGTTAGGACTGCAGATGCATACCTATCGGACATCTACATTTATGGTAGGTACAAAACTGTACTTTCTGTACATACTTTCTCCAAGCACTATCACCTACCATTATACTCCAAATCTAGAGCAGGCTTTGCCACTGCAGTCTTGCAGGGCATCCTGGCTCCCCCTAGTTCCACTTAGTGCCTACCACCCTTTTTTTTAGCTTTGGGATTCTACCCATCTGTTATGACTGCAGCTCTATGCACGATACAGCTGCAGTTCAGGTTTCCCTCCCTCCTTCCCCTCTTGGGACAGGCCTAATGAATAACACCTCCTCCTACAACCTGATTGGGGTATTCTTTTATGGTGTATTTGCTTGCAACTACTGTTTTTTGATTATATTGCATTGCATTATTACATAAATTTATGTATTGCCTTCCTTCTGGGGGCACCTGACATCTGGGACAAGAAAAACTGAGGAAAATGGCGTTGGCTGGTTGTTTTATACCCCTGTCGCACTGATGTCAGGGAAGAAGCGACGACATTCGACGCCGGACCTAGACTTTGGAATTCGGCCGTCCGAGGACCCGCCTGACGGCAGGAAAACCCATCTGTTATGACTGCAGCTGTATTAGCACTCGAACATCTTCATTTATGGTAGGTACAAAACTGTACTTTCTCTCCCTTCATTGGACTTCCACAGTGAATTTTTGTGGTTACCAGTTTGGGTTTTCGCTGTCATCTCTTTTTTTTTTTAGTCCTCAGGTCACATTCCTCCAGAGCTGCCTCTTCCTCAGCAGCTTTTACCAGAGGAGTTTCAACCAAAGACATTCTAGAAGCTGCTACTTGGAGCTCTGTTCATACCTTCACAAAGCATTATCATTTGCCTCTCTTCTCCAAATCCAGGGCGGGCTTTGCCACTGCAGTTCTGCAGGGCCTTATAGCCGCTCCTAATGCTACTTAGTTCCATCCTCCCATCCATAGCTTTGGGATTCTACCCAAATGTAATGACTGCAACAGTGAAACACGAAGAACATAGTACAGTTGTGTACACTTACCATAAATGTAGATGTTTGAGTGTATTCACTGTTGCGGTTACCCATCTGCCATCCACCTTTTCTATAACTTCTTTGTCCTTCACTATTTTCTAAAGCCTTTGTGGTGTATTTGCTTGTAGTTGAAGGTAAAGTTTATGTTGCTAAAACTGCATTTACATATATTTCTGTTTTTATATATATATATATATATATATATATATATATATATATATATATATATATATATATATATATATTTTTTTTTTTTTTTGCTCCCCATTTGGGGGGCACCTGACATCTGGGGCAAGAAAAAGTGAAAAATGGCGTCTGCTGCATGTTTTGTACCCCTGGCGACCTGACGTCATGGAAGTAGAGACAGCAGCAGACGCAGGACCCAAGACTTTGTTATTCAGGCCGACTGAGGGTAACCTGCCAGCAGATTACCCCAATGTAATGACTGCAAAAGTGAATACACTCGAACATCTACATTTATGGTAAGTGTACACAACTGTACTTTTCGTCACCCCTAGGAATAGGTGACCAACATCTTGTCCACCATTTGGAGTTGAGATCCACCTTACTAATTTCCTCTAACCCTTCTAATGCTTCATTTGATGCTAAAAGTAAAATAAATAGGCAAATCAATCTCCTCTGCCCTTGTTGGCCAAGACAACCATGTTCACTTTCCTAACTCAGATGTCTGTGGCCCAGCTTGTTGCTAAAAAACAAGAAGGTAAGGGTGCTTTACTGAACCTCATGTTTCTCGAACCTGACAGCTTGAGGAGTCTTCAGTTAACAGCTGACCATGTTTTTATTTATATGTATTTGCTTTTAAAAGAAGCTAACAAGCCTGCAACCTGAAAAACATACTTGTTTAAAAAGTCAAGAACTTCCCCATTGGTGTAAAGTAGGTTAATCTCCTAGTTTAGTGCATCATGTTCTGCAGTATTTTGCTACATTTGTTTAGTTTTGGATTGTTATAATCTTGCATTATTTTTTGTTTTCTTTATCGGAATGACCAAATAGATTTTTTGGCCCATTTTCAATAGGGGCACATGGAGAAAATGTAATACAAAAACAATTGCATTGCAAGTGTTTTTGTATAGACACCGATGGAAACCTTATGATATAAATACAAAGTTAACAGATGCATTTGGTACTAGAACAACAAAGATATCAAAGTCAGCTAAAATAAACTATATACAGTTAGCTACCAATGAGACTGAATAGTATTTAGGATAGTAAAGAAAATAAATACAAAGGGCTCACAGTGTGTAGCAGTAGAGGGTAGAAATAGAAGGCGAGTACTTGTCTGTCATAGCTGCCAGTATACTTTTATATCCACCCACTGCTTCTCATAGTGTGAAATAGTTTCTGAAAGGGGGCCTTTCATTTGAGTCTGCAAAATATCCTGCAGCCCTGGCCTGGGACTTGTACTTTGTACAAAAAAAAAAAAGGAGGGGGCTTTTGAGTATGTCAATTCAGTAGACCTGAAATTGTTTCTTTCCCAAGCATTTGTCTTGGTTATTGTCATTTCAGCCAGAATGTTCTGTGAACTATGGCCTGTGTGTAAAAAGCCAGATGGAGTTTTCTTTAAGGACAGGCTGTCTTTATGAACCAATTCCTCCATTATGCCTGAAATGGACTCTAAAATTTCTTTGTGTATCCTGCTTCTGAAGACAAGGGCATACTTTTGAATGTTATGGATGAGCACAAATTGTGATGCTATACAATAAGGACTAACCAACTGAGACCAGCTGATCAGCTGTTTTTCATTTTTGAAAGGAAAACGGGGGTGGCTGTTTTAAGTCGTTGGCTAACTGCATTATATTTTGTTAATGATTGGGAAGGTTAAGCTTCATTGATGTCCTTCTTTTCCACTTACTTCAGTATTCTTAACCTGAGGGATCTCCTGTCAGAAGGCAAGGTTAAGTTGGATAGTATACAAAAGACTTGTGATACTCTAGGGTATGTGGGACGTCGCATGTAGGCTGCAGTCTGGCATAGGCTCTAAATGTGACATACACACGTACCGTCCTCAGAACTTTTCTGCCGCCATACAGAACGCCGTTCCGACCATCGGTCTGCTCTTTTCAGTGATTGCGAATTCAGCCTTTTCTAGATAAGTGCCCCGTTGGGGAAAATTTTCTCTCTAATACTGTTTTGGTTATGTGATTCAAGAAGGGCATGTGCCAGTGTGGAAGACAAATTCCACATAAAGACAGTCATCTACATTGTCTCTCTTGTTTATGGCCTAGCTGTGACCATAAGTCCTGTAGCCAATTGCCAGTCCTTCGTACCCAGGACTCTTAGAAGCAGGCTCTCTTTTCTTACTATTTATATAGAGAACCAACAGATTAAGTTGTTAGCTAAGCATATGGAAGGTACCTTTGGGTCCGACGCTGAGCCGGTGAAGCACAAGGCCAAGAAACCTTGGCCTGCGGCTTCTGCTGCACCTCCACCGTAAGATGAATCTCTGAGGTGTTAGTCAACCTGGAGATCCATCTGACTTCAGGCATGCTTTCGCAGGCCAAGCCCAGTTCTGAGGCTGTCTTGACTTCGGTCATGAGCACGTCTTTGGAGGTAGAAGAGATGTCCAATTAGGATGTTGTGGGGGAACCTAGGCTGGAAAGTACAGAGGTTCTGGGGGGGTACCACGAACTCCAGTGAGAGAAGAAATGGAGTCAGACACTTTTGAATGCAGGCCTTCGTTGCCTAGGATTGTTTCTCCTGCAAAGAAGAAGAAAAAAAAAACTAAGCATTTGCTCCATGCTAAAGAGGCCCCTACAGATTGGCAGGCCTTTTGTCAAAGCTTGTTTTAGGCCTTTATGACAATTGAACTCCCTTCCTCTCAGCCTACTCTTAATCCTGCTCCCCAACCTTCTCAGAAAAGGATCAGGGACCTTGACTCTCCTGAATTTTCCTCTGATGAAGAGGAATCTGTGGATTATTAAACACAAATTCCCTCTCCTCAGGAATATGACTCCCCTGAAGAGGAGTCATTTAGTGCTGATTCCCCTGTGGAAGAGGTATAATTTGAAACTCCTCTGAAAATGGGAGAACACTTTGTGGGACATCACCAGCTGTGGTACAGCGGTAGTGTTGTTGCTTCACAGCAAAAGGTTCTCCTGTTCGATTCTTGGCTGGAGTGCCTTCTGTGTGGAGTCTGCATGTCCTCCCCGCGGTCGAGTGGCCTCCAAAAGACATGTGTGAATGGGCGTGCCTTCGTTGAAGGTTGGGTTGGCAACTCGGCACCATAAAAATCTACTGCCAATCATTAGCGGACCGGAGTTCTGCTGTGGCGACCCCTGACCGGGAAAAGCCAAAAAGACAAACAAACAACTTTAAGTGGGATACCTCCCAAATTTGTGATGTTCAAAGAAGATACTATCAACTTATACATGTTGATTTCCCTAGCCCCTCGGTAGTTCCACCAGTGCATCCTGTATTTTTGGATGCCTTTCACAATGAATCCCAAATCACTGACTTTTAGGCCTGGCTCCCAAGAAGTCAGACCACTTCTACAGGGTCCCTAAGGATAGTAAATTCCGCTTTAGGTGTCTTGCTGCAGACCCAGCAGCCATTTCTGTAGCTACAGATAAACCATCTAGGATGCTTCCTTCTACCACCCTCTTCCCATTAGCAAAGAGAGTAGAACCCTTGAGAGACTAGGAAAAAAGGCCTATACTTCAGTCACCTTGTCGTTCAGGGCCATCAGTTATCAGACACATATAACCAAGTACTCCTTAGAGCTTTTGTCTTGGGCATCAAGTGCCTTTGCTGATCGTCCAGATTCTGAAGGAAAAGCCTTGGCTCTGGGTTCTGTCCATCCTAGGAACTTCCTCCCAAGTGGCAAGACACTCCATTAAATGCAGCTATGGTGCTGTGGAGGCTTGTGCCGTGGCAGCTTCTACTGGTTCAGTTCTCAGACGATTTTCCAGGCTTAGGTTGCAGCCCCTTCAGGATGACTTTAAATATGATTTAATGGATGCACCACTAGATAGTTTAGCTTTATTTGGCCTGTCAGCAGCTTCTCTGTTTGTCCCTACAGGAAAAAACTAAGGAACTCAAGGAGTTAAAGCACATCTTGGTTTCTCCTGTACCAGGTATCAAGGTTTTGGGATGCATGGCTAGGCTTAAAAAGGCCCTTGTGGTCATTAGCCTAGTAAACTCCTATGAACCTATAGGAATTTCCCATCTAAATCTGTATTCATCCATAGCCACACTCTGCAGTACTCCATAAGTCTTCTAGAGGAGGCAAGAGACAGTAGAAGCCTAAGGGTTCTCAGGCACCCTCACAACAAAGGCAGTCCTTGCCTGACAAAACCGGGAGTCTGTGACTACCCTGCAGATGTCTCTCTTTTCCCTCTTTCCCTTTGCCTCTCACGGGCAAACGCTCACAGGGTGTGGGAAAGCATTACCCAAGACACCTGGGTTCTCTCCATAATCAGAAAAGGATACTTCATGGTTTGGTTCTCCACCCCCCACCCCACTTCTTGGGCATCCCTCAACCCCCCCCCCCCACCCCCAAGATCAGCTGTCCCACTTCCTAAAGCTCTTTTGGGAGCTTTGGCAACACCTTCCTAATTGAACTTTAGCACTCTCCCTCAGGTTAAGAAAACTGCAGCAAGTGAATAGGAAGAGAGAGAATAGTTGCATAAAATCTTACCATAACCATAGATGTCCTTCTCTTCACTTGCTGCAGTATTCTGTTCCACTCGCCTTTCTCCTGGTCTATATTGCTTGGATGTACTGACCATTCATATCCTTAATCTGGCATTCCTCTTGGGGCATTCAGTTCTGAGGATGGTACTTTCATACATTGCTTTTATGGCCTACTTCTGACTACAGACTATGTGCGACATCCCAGGTAACCTAGAGGAGTAGTACAAGACTACTGTATACTGGCTGATGTCTGGTCGCCTTCTGGCGGGAGATCCCTCAGGTTAAGAATACTGCAGCAGCGAAGAGAGGACATCTATGGTTATGGTAAGATTTTACACAACTACTCTTTCCTTAAGAATGTTATCTCCCCAAGCCGTCAGTGGGGATGGTACTTCAGAGTCCTCACAGTTACTGCAGGCATCACCAGGTGGATGTCCAATCTAGAGACAGAGCAGGATTTATTTTGCTTGCCCTGCATGGCATGCAGTAAACTATCCTCTCATTACCAGGAGTTAAGGTTGCAATAGTTAGCAGTCTCCCATGTATATTACCAGGAGTTAAGGTTGCGATAGTTCATAGGTTCATACTAGGCTATCTGCCCTGGGGCAATTATAAGCCTAGCCTGATTTTGGTTGGCTTACGCCACCCCTTGATTTGAGTATACTGTGCCCTTTTTAAGGTTTAGTTTGCTGTGCCTCTGTCTAATAGTGACACGGAAGTAATCCCTGGGACAAACCTACGATCCCCCATCCACTCATCAAGATTCTTCTTGAAGAGATTCAGTGAGGTGCTCTGCCTAACATGAATTGGAATTCTATTCCAGAGCGAAGGGAGCCTCTGGGTTATGAATCTGTCCCTCCAGCAAGTTCTTTTTATTTCAATGCTGAGGTTCAAGTCCCTCGAGCATGTGGCTCTAAGGGATTTAGATTTACTGAGGTGGAGCATGTCCATTAATTCTGGATTGGACATAGCTTTATATGTCAGGCATAGATCGCCTCGAAGTAGGCAGTATGCAACTGAGTAGAGCTGGAGTTTTTTTAACCGAGCAGCATATGGCATCTGTTTGAGTCCCTTGATCCTCTTGGTGAGGTACTTTTGGGGTCTTTCTAATTGCTGCAGGTGTCGGGTAAGGTACATCCCAAAAGGGGCATTGTATTCTATGATGGGCCTGATGAGGGATGAATAAAGGGGCAAGATTACCTCTCTTGATCTACAGGTGAATCCTTTCATGATGAGGTGGGCTATGTAAAAGGTCTTTCTAACCACTTTGGCAATGTGGTTGTCAAAGGAGAGATTGCTATCAACTTGGGTCCCCAGATCCCTAATTTCTTTCTCTGTACTTAATGGGTTACCTCCTATGTGGTAATTTGTGGGCACATTGTTTTTGCCAAAGGGTATGACTATACACTTTTTGGCATTTAGCTTTAGACCATGGCTCTGGCACCAGTTATCCGTCTCTGAGACCTTTTTGAAGGATGTTTGTGTCAGCTGGAGAGTTGATTATGGCGCCTAGTTTGCAGTCGTCTGCGAACTTGGTGAGCCATAGTCCTCCCACGTTGGCCTGTACCTCGGAAAAGTATATACCGAACAAGAGCGGTCCCAGGACAGAACCTTGTGGGACGCCACTTGTGACCGGTTTCGAGTCTGACATAGCTCCAGCAACTCTCACTCTGTGGATTCTGTCTTTGAGCCAGTTTGCGACCCATCTTGTGACATAGGGGGTTATATTTAAGCTGGATAGTTTATCTATGATGCCCGAGTGGGGTATTGTGTCAAATGCCTTTGCTAGGTCCAGATAGGCTGTGTGGACTACCTTCCCTTCATCTATGGCTTTGGTGACTGTTTCGAAGAAGTCAACCAGGTTCAAAAGGTAGGATCTGCCCTTGACGAAGCCGAACTGGGTAGGATCTAGTGTCTGTAGGTCCCCAATGTCTTTGTTTATGAGCTCCATGATGATCCTCTCCATAGCCTTGCAGACTAAGCTAGTCAGGCTTATGGGGCGATAGTTTCCAGGGTCCCTAGAGGCTCCACCTTTGTGGAGTGGAACCACTGTTGCTGTACGCCATTCTGTGGGCACATGTCCTGTAGTGAGGCTGAGATTGTACAGCTGTTTTATTGGAGGGATTAGTTCTTCTTGGAGTTCATGTAGGACGCAACCCGGGACGCCATCTGGTCCCATGGAAGCAGTGTTTTTTGCTTTGGAGAGGGCAGCCTTCACCTGAGCATCAGAGATGTTTGGGAGGCAGCCCTCTGCTGGGATAGATACTTGCTCTTTTTTTTTGGGGGGGGGGGGGGGTGGAGATGTTTGCACTGAACCTGTCTGCCAGGATATTGGCGATGTCTGTGGGTTCAGTGTATTTTTTGTCATTTAGAATCAACTCGGAACAAGTCTGGGAGTCGCATCCCAGGTTCCTAACATAACTGAGAAAAGCCTTATGATTGTCTTTAGTGTCCTGAGCAATTTTTCTCTCTAAGCTGGCCTTGGAGGATTTTATGAGGGATTATAATTTTTTGCTAGTACTGATCAGAGATGCCTTCCCTATTAGGGATTTTGCTCTATCATGTAGTATCTTCCTCCTTCTGTTGTACAGTTTATTTATGGCTGGGGTCCACCAGACTGGACGCCTGCCTTTGGATGTTTGGGTTTTGGTTTTGTTTGGGATAGCATGATCCATGCATTCCTGGAGATGTCCGTAGAATGCGTTTATATAGGATTCTGCAGTTTGGGCCGTAGTTTCCACTGGCCCTGGGGCCTTGAATGATTCCACTTCGGTTTTGAGAAGTGAGCTTTTGAGAAGTTTTTCACTGTGGTTTTCTGGGCTGAGGGTGAGGTCGGGATGTGGACATCTAGTGAAATTAATTTATGGTCTGATCTTACCAATGAGGGATATACTTCAGGTGTGGAGCATGGGAGTCCCCATGTTAGTAATGATCAGGTCTAGTATGTTATCCCCTCTTGTGGGAGTGGTGACTAGTTGTTCCATAGCATTTGAGTTTATAATTTCCAGGAACCTTTGGGCTAAGGTGCTGGGGCTTGAGTAGTGCTCCCAGTCTATGTTTGGGTAGTTGAAGTCGCCCAATATAATGGTGTTCGGAGAGATCTTCATGTTCTCCAATGTTTTCAGGAAAGCAGAGTGGGATTCTGACTTTGAGAGGGTGGTCTGTAGGATGCTATACACTGAAAATCAGTCTTGCCCACTGTTAGTTGCACATGGATGGTCTCCGATACTTCGTGCAATGCCACTAACCTGGAGGTGTGGATATCCTTGATAAATATGGAAACTCTCCCTCCTTTTGTGGTTCGGTCTAGGTTATGGGGCCGAAAAGCATGATGAGGTATAACCTGGTAGTGCTGGGGTGCTCTCTGGAGCCTTGAACCTGGTTTCTGTCACTGCACAGGTATCTATGATCTCCATACTGAGGAGAGCTTCGAGTGCGTGCATCTTGAGGTTAAGACCTCTGGCGTTTAGCAGCATTACCCTTAGTTTCTTGTTTCTTGTGCTGTCTATCGAGGTGGGTTTGTCTTTTGAGCCTTGCCTAAAAAAGGCACTATGGGGGTGGCAAGAGCCTTTGCCAATATCCGAAAGCCCAGTGGTGACGGGTGCAAGCCGTCCCTAGCGAAGCAACGTGGCTTGTCGAGCATGTCATCCCAGGCTGACAGACACTGGATCCCCTTAGAATGACACCAAAATTTTAGCCAATTGTTAAAATCGATCATTTTGTCTTTGTACTGTGGCATCATTCTGGGTGAGGGTAAGATGCTGCTCAAGGTCAGGGTCATACCGGCCTGGGCTACATGATCAGAGAGCTCCTCTGTCTCTCCATGTAGTCCAGGGAGGTATGTCTCAGGTCATTCACACCAGCATGTACAATGACTGAGTCATATTTGTATTTGCTTTGGAGTGACCTGAGTGCTTGCGTTGTGGCGGATCCTAGCGCCTGACAGGTAGCTCACTGTGACTCTCTCTTTATTCAGCCTGGTGAGCTGACAATAGAGTCACCTATTACAAGAGTATCAGGTGTGTTATTCAGCCTTAAGGGCTGTGGCTGCTTGGCACACTGACTTTGTGGGCTATGTGTTGTGCGTGTTTTGTTTTGGGGTAGCGTTTGTTTGGATGTCTGCTTTGGAGGTCTCTGTTGCTTAGGTAGATTTTTATTTAGAGCCTCCGAGTATGTTTTTGTGTATTCATGTGTTTGGTTCGCTGATGTGGTGGGACTATGTGATACTGGAATTGTGTTGTGTGAGGTTACCTTCTCCTCCTGACTGGTTTCACCAGTTTTGAGATGAGAGAGCTCAGCCTCCAGTTTGGCTATATGGTTGCATCTCTCACATATATTTTAACCTGTTTGGAGGAGGAGAGGGTTGTCCGTGTACATGAGACAGTTGTAACATTGCCTCAAAATTCCCAGATTCACCAGCTGGACTGGAGAGGAAACCATTGACTGACCTTTGGACATGCTAGAGTAATATAGGGAAACTGAATTAAGACGGACCAATAGGGGGCAAGGTAATCGTAGAGAGTATGAGTAAGTAGTGCTTATGCTTAGCAGTCTCCCGTGTATATAATGAATTCCTGCAACAGTGAGCCTTATGACAAATAAAACTGCTGGACAATATATATACTAAGGCAGTGGAGGAACAGTTCTATATCTCAGTTTGACCACCTTTTTTTTTCCTCTCCAAATTACTGGAAACAAGAGCATCTGAAAGAGTGGGGTAGGTTATCCTGTGCATTCTGAGTGTGGTGTTCTCCGTATGTACCCAGCTCTGTATCAGCTTTATATGGTTTATTGTACTGCAAAATTATAACCTCCTGGTCTGTTTCATCGTTTCTTTCCATAACCTGTTGGGTGGAGGTTTGGAACATTGTGTTAATAAAGTTGGGTGACTTCTTTTAACCTTTGTTTTTGTTTTTTTTAAATAGATCAATAGATTTCCAGTGCGTCTTTAGTCTTCCAGTAGAGCACTCGTTAATGTACTGTGCCTGAGTGCCACTTCATGAGCACCATAAAATAACAAAGTAGGGTTTTAGTGTGGCATCTAGTAGTAGCAATTCAGGGGGGTTCCATCCTTGTTGGTAATAGGGACAACCCATCTATTGAAAAAGAACAGGCCTTGAGACTGATGTCCCCTTTGGCTATTTCCTGTTCATGCAGAGAGTTTCAGATGCACTACTGCATTACTGGAATATCTGCTGTCACGCTGAGTGTAATAAAACTGCTGGACAATATATATACTAAGGCAGTGAAGGAACAGTTCTATATCTCAGTTTGACCACCTTTTTTTTTCCTTCCAAATTACTGGAAACGAGCATCTGAAAGAGTGGGATAGGTTACAGGTAAGCATGTTGTACAGAAAGGTTTGCTGTTGTAATATCGACATGCAATGGTTTGAAACATGTTAATGTCAACTCATAAAACTGCAAACTATGTTGAACTTTGATCAAAATGTCGAATCCGTACATTAATGTACAAATTTGACATTACGTAGCCTATTTCAACATCCAGTGGTATGCTGCGACTCGAAATACCACGCCATGAAGCGTTTTCAATGTGCATATCTAAAATAAGTGCAGTATTCAGGTAAAATGCAGTAGAACCGAACATGTGACATGTTTGTACATAAACCATGATCTCTCTGTAAAGGTATATGTGACTATCTATAGCACACACTTTCATTCATTTACTTCCTTGGGCACATACCCTGGACTCTGCATATGCGTGAAAGTTTGGTACGAGTAGATAACATAGAAGACTCTTCCATCTAAAGAGACGTACTAGTACTTGGAACTAAAATGAACAATGATGAGCCACTAACTGCACAAACCCCTCAGGGGTGTAAACTCCTCACAACATGCCAACAATTTCTCAAACATCACTTCCTTGTCTGCTAGCCTGTGCCTCTTAGGAGAAGGAGGCATTACAGCACAGCAGTCTTTTCTTGATATCTTCAGTATGGTTTTGCTCAAGGGTAATAGCATGTAAAATGTCTAGGACAAACAACTGTTTTTTACTGAGCAGACTACTTAGGCGATGATGCCGACCTTCTACAGAATTTTGACTATGGAGATACCATTTCCCGCATGTATCCCAGTGGTTCCAAAATGTCATATCAAGTAATGGAGGTTGCCTTTCTGAGGTACAGCCCCTAAATCCCATACCTCCTTGGCCTTCCTAGTATGTAATTGTTTTTAAAGAATTCACATAACTCCTTGGCAGATTCCAGCATAGCAGTTTCTGTAATGTTAAAGGTGGCTAAAACATTGTCAGGGGCAGCTAAAGCTGGAATCTGCTTGCTGAGCAATGAAAACTTGGTGTCATTTCCAAACAGGGATGTCAGACCTAAATTGGTGAATCTACCTCCACAAAACCTGGCATAGGTGGAACCAGCAGCCTTTTTGGGGACACTATTTCGAAGATTCCTGTTAATACTGTTAATTGCATCCTTTTTGAAATCGTTCAGTACCATTTGCGGTTTCAACAGTAATTAAAACCGCTCATATAGGGACAGCACTGTTCTCCAAAAATAATTCTACCATTCTTCACCTTTAGATGGCAAAAATTGTATAAACTGCTGGTATAACCTTTTTCTGATTTCCAAAATTGAAGCAGCAATGTATTGTATGCACTTCATTCTTTCATACTGATGGGAAATGTCCCATCAACCAAAATTTATTCTGATGAACATAATACCCTTAAATTTCCCTCTGTGGTCAATCCCAACACCTCTGCATTACTGCTATGTGTTAGTGTGTTCTACTACAAACTGTCCATGTTTCATTGCTATCATATCTGCAGTCAAGTTTTTCAAGCTGCGTAATTCTTTGATAGGATTACTAGTAGATGTTCATCGTGTTTTACTGTTGCAGTCATTACACTTGGGTTTTCCTGCTGGCAGGCTACCCGCAGTCGGCCTGAGTTCCAAAGTCTAGGTCCGGCGTCTGTTGCTGTCGCCTCTTCCCTGACGTCAGTGCGCCAGGGGTATAAAAGATGCAACCGACGCCATTCTTCAGTCTTTCTTGCCGCGTGGTGCCCGAAGCAGAAGCAGTTTGCACGTGCTGGTCGGCCGACACCCGAGATTTTCGAAATAGAGTTTCAGAACCAAAGTCTTCAATAAAGCTAAGTACCCCATTGGGGAAACTTTTTCTTGCTCCAGACTGATGTCAGTAAAAGTTAACAATTGTATTTCTTGTGGGAAGCAAATACCTCATAAGGACTTTCATTCTTACTGTATTCCTTGCCTAGGCCCTGACCACGACGTTACTAGTTGTCTGTTTTGTGTTAGATTCAACAAACGCACTATTAAACGTCTGTTTGATTTTGTATTACATTACTTTGGCCGAATGTTTAACTATATAATGCCATCGGAACAACCGACCGGAATTCATAAAAAACGCAAAGACAAGGAAAAGGACAGGCATCCGAGGTCCAAAACCGACGAAGCCTCTTCTAGGCCAGACGCCGGTTCTCAGTGAGGCGCTTTCGCAGCCCCTGACACCCGCTACCTCAGAGCCACAGGCTGTATCCGACTTCCATGTGGAGGCAACTAGGCCTCTGGATACTCAAGGTATTGGGCCTGTGGAAAATATTCCCTCAGATGGGTACGGAGCCGCTGAGCAGGCATCGGCTTCTGAGGGTGTTTTCAGACCTTCACAGCTTACTATAAAATCCTCTGCAGCAACTAAAGTGCAGTCAAAGACACCATTAAAGACAAAGAAACAAGTACAGCATTCTCCTGGACAGTCAACCATGCCAAAGAAACAGATGCTTAAAATGGCTGAAGACTTAATTACTTTGATCAGGGGTTCCCATCCTCCTCCTGACAAAAGGCCTGGGCAAGACACTGATTATGATTCCTCTGACCAGGTTTCTATTTCCTCTGATTCCTCTTCAGATCAGAGCTATTCTCTTCCTCCCTATGAGGACTCTGATGCTGAAGAATCTATACCTTCAGCCTCTCCACCTGAGGATTACTCTTTTGGGGAAACTCTGCACACCTTGAGGGAACATTTCCACTGGGAGAGCCAGGATTATTCAGAATCCAGGAAAAGGCTCAGAGATTTTCTTTTACTGCCTCAACACAGGCCCTTGGCTATCCCCCCTGTGCTTGATATAGTTGATGTTTTCTCTGAATCTAGTCTGTCTCGTGATTCATTACCCCTGCACCAGTCAAGCCAGACAGGTATTACAGGGTCCCTGACTCTCTTAACTTTCTTTATAAGAACCCTGTTGCTGACCCAGAAACAATTTCTTAGGGTCCCAAAGGGGTTAAGGCTTCCACTGCTAAAAACCCTGTTCCCTCTGATAGGGATTCTAGAGCTCTGGATAGTTGGGGAAGTTTACACCTCTGCTACTTTAGCTGTAAGGGCTTTAAACCGCCAGTTTCACATGCTTAAATATCAATAGTACCTCATGTCTTTGGTAAAACAGAAAATGCTTACAAATTCATAGAATGCTGACAATAAGGAAATGCAGGAATTATTGCATGCAGCTGAACAAGTGGGAAACATACTCTGCAATGTGGTTTTGATTCATTAGAGGCTTCTTGCAGAGATGCAGTTTACAGGCTCTGTCATTCGAAGGTATGCTTGGTTAAAAGAACAAAGTTTACCTGAACATGTTAAAGTAAAATTATTGGATCCTCCATTACAGCATGATACTTCGTTTGGTGTTAAGGCAGAAGAGGTGTTAAAGAAAATGGAGGATAAAGCAAAATCTATGCAGACAGTAAAGGATTTCTTACAAGGTTCAACCACCTAGGTTTAGTAGAAACTGGCCTTCAAAAAATTGGTCCTTTCAGGTGTCAGGCCACAAAGAGGCAGGTACAGATGTCCAAGAGGCAGATCTCAGCCCCAAGGCTCCTACAGACCTAAACAATGGGATGTTTCCACAACCTTATAGGAAACAGTCCCAATGACTTTCCTCTAAAAAGACCAAGCACTTACCTTTTGGCAGCACCCCTAGGGGGAAAGATAGCACTTTTCGCACAAAATTGGCACATAGTTACCCAGGACAAATGGGTACTGAATATAGTTTCTCAGGGCTACAGGTTCCACTTTCACACCCTTCCAAAATCAAAAGGCATGCCGGACCTGCCACAAAACCAATGGGCAGAGGCACAAAAGGAAATTGTTGCTCTCATGGACATGGGAGCTATTCAAACAGTACCACAGCAAGAACAGGGACAAGGATTTTACTAAAGACTCTTCCTGGTTCCCAAAAAAGGACAATGCCTGGAGACCAATACTGGACTTGTCAATCCTAAATACTTTCCTGGATGTTCCAAAATTCAAGATGTTAACACTGCAGCAACTTTTACCCATGCTGGACAAGTAGGCTTGGCTAGTTACTTTGGACCTCAAGGAGGCATACCTGCGTGTCCCAATCAGACTGTCTTGCAGAAGATACCTCAGATTCATAGCTGGCTCAATCCATTACCAATTCTCTGCACTGCCCTTTGGCTTATCTACTGCACCCAGGGTCTTCAAAAATTGCCTGGCACCAGTAATCGCATTTTGCAGACAAAGAGGAATTCAGATATATCCCTACTTGGACGACTGCCTTATTCAAGCAGAGAGCAAGGACATTCCACTAAAGCATCTGGCTTTTCTGAAAAGATTATTAATTTGCCTAGGGTACACAGTAAACCAAAAGAAATCAAAACTAGTGCCCTCTCAAGAGATAATATTCCTGGGTGCAAGCTTAAATACAGCTACCCAGATGGCTCATCTCATGCCAGTCAAACAAAGGAAACTGACTCATTACTTTCAAATTTCTCACGCCAGACAAAAGAAACTGACTCATTACTTTCAGATGATGGCAACCCAGCTCCCTGCAAGAAACATTCTGCAGGCCCTGGGCTTCATGGCTTCCTGCATTCTACTAATTCCATATGCAAGACTGAATATGAGGAAACTACAATGGTATCTAAAAAGTGTTTGGACTTAACATTGCCACAGCCTGGAAAACAATAGTGACTATAATTCCCTGTCTACAACAGGAGTTTCGATGGTAGTCCAGGGCCTGTCACCACAACAAGGGACATCCCTTCACCTTACCCACAGCCAGGCAGACAACAACGGATGCATCAGATTATGCCTGGGGGGGCACACATGGCAGGAAAATGTATTCAGGGCACGTGGCCAAAGCAACAAATGCATCTTCACATCAATCAAAAAGAGATGCTAGCTGTACAGAATGCCCTGACAGCCTTCAAGGATTTACTACATCCAGGACAACTATTGCTAAAGACTGACAACACCACAGTTATGTGGTACATAAACAAACAAGGGGGCACACATCCCTATCCCCTCTGCAGGCAAGCCACGACTCTGTGGAGCACAGCACTGACCTATCAAGTACATCTGCAGGCACAATTCCTGCCAGGAAAGAAAAATACACTGGCAGACGAACTAAGCAGAAATCTCATGGATCCACGTGAATGGAAACTAAATCCACAGGTCTTCAGCATGATAACAAGGAAATGGGGATGCCCAGAAATAGATCTTTTTGCCTCCCCTCACAACTGCTAACTACAGAAATTCTGCACAAGAACTTATCACTCACAAGCATGGAAAGTGGATGCTCTTTCATTCAGCTGGGAAACCCTGACAGTTTATGCCTTCCCTCCACTGCCTCTTCTTCCCAAGGTACTCCTAAAAGTCAGACAAGAGAAGCCAAAAATTATCCTGATTGTCCCAGACTGGCCACGCCAGCGCCGGTACCCAATCCTAAAGAGCTTGTCTCGAGGCCCAGCCTGGCCTTTACCTCAGATTTCTCATCTTCTGACTCAAAATAATCAGATTCTACACAGTCAACTCAGAACCTTAAATCTGGCTGCATGGCAGGTAATATAGCCACTCAGACCACACCTCTCTCTAAAGCTGTTATGGATGTCATTTTAGAAGCCAGGAGGCCCAGCAGGAGGAAATCTTATGCAGAAAAATGGAAGAGATTCTGTGCTTGGAACCAGGCACAAGGACTCAAACCACTTGTTCCAAATATACCTCAGAATTTACAATGCCCAACTGAGATGCTGGACAAAGGCCTATCCTTTTCATCTATTAAAATCCATGCCTCTGCCATTTCAGCTCATTACAATACAGAACCTCCTATTTTTTTCACATCCACTGCTAAGACAGTACCTCAGAGGGGCAAGAAACATAAGACCCCCAAGGAGAGCACCAATACCTACTTGGGACCTCAGTTTTGTATTAGAAAAGCTCACACTGCCTCCTTTTGAGCCAGCCAACACAGCTGATATAAAATTCTTATCATGGAAAACTGCTCTGCTCCTAGCAATAACTTCAGCAAGAAGAGTCTCAGAGTTGCAGGCATTAATGGCAGTGAAACCTTTTATCATTTTCCATCAGGACAGGGTTTCTCTAAGGACAAACCCAACATTTATGTCAAAGGTAGTTTCCAGTGTGGCTCTTAACCAAACCATTCATTTGCCAACTTTCTATCCAAATCCCCAGAATAAAGGGGAGAGACTTCTGCACGCTTTGGATATACACAGACAGCTATGTTTCTACTTGGACAAAACAAAAGCTTTCAGAAAAACTGAGCAACTGTTTGTAGCTTATGCTGCAGGATCACAAGGAAAGCCTATCTCGAAACAGACCATTTAAAAATGGATAGGACACTGCATTCGCTTCTGCTATGCACAGCATGGCAAATCAGTGCTTAAGAGCATAAGGCCACATTCTACCAGAGCAGCAGCCACTTCAGCAGCCTTTCTCAGAGGAGTACCAACCAAAGACATTTTAGAAGCTGCAACCTGGAGTTCAGTGCACACTTTCACTAAGCACTACCACTTACCTTTCTACTCTAAATCCAGAGCAGGCTTTGCCACTGCAGTTCTGCAGGGCCTGGTAGCCTCTCCTAATCCTATTTAGGCCCAGCCACCCAACTTCAGCTTTGGGATTCAACCCAAGTGTGATGACTGCAACATTGAAACATGATGAACATAGTACAGTTGTGTACCTACCGTAAATGTAGATGTTAGAGTGTATTCACTGTTGCAGTCCAGGTTACCCACCCACCATCCCCCTTTCTGTACTTCTCCACTCTCTACAACCTATGTGGCGTATTTGCTTGTAGATGAAGGAAATGTTATTTTGGTACATGCATGTTTTTTGACATAATTTTCCCAGCCTTTCCTATTTGGGGGCACCTGACATCTCGGGCAAGAAAAACTGAAGAAAATGGCATTGGTTGCATCTTTTTTACCCCTGGCACACTGACTTCAGGGAAGAGGTGACAGCAACCGACGCCGGACCTAGACTTTGGAACTCGGGCCAACTGCGGGTCGCCTGCCAGCAGGATAACTCAAGTGTAATGACTGCAACTGTGAATACACTCGAACATCTATATTTATGGTAGGTACACAACTGTACTTTTTCTTCCTTATCCTGTGCACGGTCTGCTTCAAAGCATCCGTATTAGGCAGTGTAGTGACTGTCTCTAGAACTATGTGCAAGCACCTCCAAAAAAATTTACAGGGGTCCTCCAGTATTTCCTGTGCTCTACGTTTTCTTTTCTCCTTCACTTTTATTTGCTCACATTTAAATATATCTGGAGTGTGGAAGTGAACAGAACTTTTACGTAATGTATCCTTATCACCATCTATTTTAGTGACCACCAACCCTTACATTTCCCACTGTTTTTCAGTATACAGTACTAATACTTTAAACTCCTTACTCTTTTCTAAATAGTATTGGTAACCATCAATACATAGAAACCTCTGTCCTTTGTGGGACATTACGCTATCATAATGTAAACTAATTATGCCTGGACCGCTTTCGGTTACTTCTGCATTCATACTGTCAGACTGTTTCCTACATGGAAATTGTAATAAAATCTCAAGTTTACACAGTACGATGATATTCCTTTCAATCATTTCAGTTGTACTACCATGTACTTAGAGTGTATGTTGAGCTGTATTCACCACTTTCAGTAAATCAATACCTGCAGTAGCGACAGTTTCTAGGCTATACTGTGCTTGTGTATCAGTGCTGGCACATGTCATCCATGTCATTAGGTCGACGCAATTTAATCAACTGACGAATTGCTGCCGGCAGTATGTCAGACTGTAAACAACTATACAGTGTTGTTCGACTATGGGAGCATTGACATTCTGTAAGGTATGGTCATCCTTTCGACATTATCATTTTCATGCAGTTGTAAAACGGTCATATGGTGGTCGCACTTATAATAGCAAACTGTACAGAACTGGTATCATAGATGTGGGGTTGTGATTAGTGCCAAAATGAAAATGTTGCATCAGTGTCATTCCTCCTAGATAAGACACTGGTTTGAAGAGCATGTTGAACATAATTGGTTTCAAGTAGCGGTATTTTAATTTGGGGAGAGGGGTGATCTGTTGATTCATTCCTTCAGGTAAGAGACTGGGGGGGGATAAGTTGAAACAGCTAACAAGCTCCAGTTTGTTTGTTGCTTTCTTTAGTTTTCTATTAAAAAAAATGAACTTAAGGAAATTACATATCTCACAAATAAACCTTGTGACTAATCAGCTACTGAAAGGAGTATACTATAATACATATCTTCATAATATCCATTTTGACCTAAAACAGTGGAAAAGGGAGGCATGTGGAGTTTTCCTAGGCATAGAAAGTGACATTCAGAATGTTAGGATTTATTTCTGATATTAATTCTGTGTCCCTTTGCAGATGCAGAATGAAATCTGAATTAAGTGGTATACTCCAGAAACAAGAAATGAAACCCACAGAGTCCCAAGGGGGTGGCAAGTGTCATTTTAACCAGACTTCGGTATGAGAGTATACAAAGTGATGTATTGAGAACTGAAAGTGGCAGATGCCACATGGAAACACTTCTGACAGCTGCCTGCAAGGAAGAGGTCTTAAAAGGTCATAATTTCTCTGCTCTGATGGCAACAGTAGTTCAGCAAGTGAGTAGATATGGCAAGGGTAATGATGAAGCACTGGTGTTATGTAGTGCTACCAGGTGAAGAAAAGAGGTGCGTACCTTACACCCCATTTGAAGGGCCTGAATTTCAAAGACCACCCATGAAGCACAGTCTGTCATAGGGCAATCAATATATTGTTTGGCAGAAATCTCATGTAGGTCTCGCAGACCTCCTGTTCTGTGTGTGATGTCAGTCGACAAGTAGCAGGAGTATACATGACATTAGAGGAGGGTGAAACGCTTCAAATGAAAGGATGCAGTAATTAGAAGTTGAAGACAGGAACTTGAGGTGAAAACTACTACTACTGCTGCTTTGTGGAGTTACATCTGCAGCATACGTGTTCCATATGAGGCTAAAGTTGAGGTGAAATTCAGGAAATGCGTAACGTACATTAAGTACTTTATCCGCGGTAGTGGTGCTGCGGTAGCGTTGACGCCTCACAGCAAGACATTGTCCCGTTCAATTCTCAGATAGAGCGTCTTCTGTGTGGAGGCATGTGTGAATGGGCGTGCCTTCGTTGAAGATTGTGCGTCAGGGCTGGTAATTCGGCATGTAAAAATCCACTACCAAACATTAGTGGACCGGAGTTCCGCTGTGGCGACCCCCAACAGGGATAAGCCGAAAGACACAACATATTTAAGTACTTTATCAAAGGATGAGCAGATGGAAAAGGCGATCCAGATCAAATAAGTTCCCGAGTAATGAAATGCAGATAAGAGGCCATGATGCTGTGCTAATTTCCAGTAGCTGCCATTAAATATGTTTTGTGAATATTTAATGGAGTACATGAACAGGCATTTCATAGCCACCCTATGGAGGATTGCCAGAGCTTAGTAGGAATGCCTTAAAAGAATGGTGTTGGGAGGTAGTAGAACTGGGGGATAATGCTGTCACTTTGATGCCCCTTTCATACTTTAACTCAAAGTATTTCTGGAGTTCTTTGGAGAAGGAGTTTAGAATGCAGTACATTGTCACTGTCAGGGTAGTATGAGAAATAAGTTTAGAGTTAAGTTAGTAAATCTTGTATTTGCTTTTCCACGAGTCCTTTATACGTACAAACAGTACTGACAGGGAGAAACAGTATTGATTTTATGTCCTCCAGCAGTATATGGTGGTGTGTGATTGGTCTGTGATGAATATCAGTTTTATTTCTGCATTCAGCTGCTGTATGGGCTGTCAATATCTCAATGATTTTGTACTGTGCTTCTCATAATCTTTATTTTTTCTAAGGTAGCTTCAAGAAATGTATTGTGCTGCACATCTTTTAAAAATGCTTCACCACAGGAATAAGTGGTTGAAGGATACCAAAGTTATTTTTATTTGTAGAATTTGAAGTGCCCTCTTAATAAATCCATGACTTGTTCTGCGGTGTAAAGAAGGGGAAAAGGAGGCTGTAGCCATTTTTGTTTCAACCTTCTTAGCATTTTTTCCATATTGTGTTCAGGTTGTATTTGCATGTTTGCTTCATAGACTTGTCAGGATCTTTTCCTGCCTGCTGTTGTCTTGTGTATGTTCCTGGAGTTTTCTCCCATTGCTTGGTTACATTGCTTATCCACATTTTGCCAGAGCTGCTAACTTTGAAAAACTGTATGTTTGTAATAATTTCCTTCTTACATTCAGATCCCACAACAGTCTGCACCTTTCTTCCTTTTGGCGAAATGAGCTAAATGTCCTAACTGAACTCTAGATTAGTGGCATTATGAAAAAAGGCATTTAACTTGACTTGCATGACGCTGAATTTTTCAGATGTTTAAAGTATTTTGCCTTTAAGTGTTTGGAGGCTTGAATTTACTGTATATTTATGTTGCTGTTGAGCATCACAAATGCTTCACTCCAAAAGTATCCTTTCCTACAAAGGTACATGCCAAGACCTGCTTGCAGGTTACCAACTCAGATATGGTTGCATCCAGAGCAGTTCAGTTAACACCTAGCAAGGTAAAGCCCCCTACCCTATCCATAGTTTTAATTTCTCCATCATGAGGATACATTGTGTCATTTTATCTTTCTCACCCCGCTGAAGTGGTGATCTGTACGTGAGCTGTCTGCATAAGATTGTCCAGCTGTTTCCGGGCTTCAGAAGGACCCACTTTAGCTCTTCTGGGTTTGTTTACTCATTCATTCTGTCACTTTGATCCATTTATATGGAGGTCTGAGCCTACTCCGTCTTTATCCACAGTCATCATTTAAAGTGTGCATTGACTATTTGCTCTCTCTGATTAATGCCACTTGGCTGACTGCAGTACAGCTGACAACTGACCAGTAGTAGTGTTCACTGAATAGAATAAATGAACAGAATCTTTCAGAAAGTTAAAACAGAGTCTTTGTAGGGGAATGGAGCACCCCATTAACAGTCATTTAGAGCTATGTGCCCTCATGACTCCACTATTTATGTATGCCATTTTTTTTGGGGGGGGGGGTGCACAGTCTGGGCCTGCAGTCAGCAATCTGGGAACTTGGCAAGTTATGCTATCAGACTTTTTCCTGACAGTGTGAGTATGTAGTTAAATGTGATAGTAATTTCTTCTTCAGTCAGCTTTTTGCCAAGGCTGTGGGCATTACTGTTTACTTATGCTTAGCTAAAGTAACTGCTGTAGCTCTTTATATTGCCCATTGGCAGTTTCTGAAAGCTTTCCAATTTTTTTGCATTATAGTTGCTGAGGAAACAGCAGGAAGTTACGTGATTTGAACATTGCCTGTAAATCATCTTCCACAAAAGTTTTACTCAGATTAGTTCATGGTTATGTTCATCCTTGGGATCCCACTAGAGGTAGCAGAGGGTGCTGTATTGTGGATGTGATGTTTACAGCCTGATCTTGTAGAGTCTTGGGAAGCTTTTCCTTGCTGCCTTGGCAACTGTAACATGATGCTAGTGGACTGGTCCTTGAAGATTTTATACTTTTGTTTTCACTACTTATTTCTATCTGTAAGTTACAACATGTTAATAAAATTAGAAGTTATGTACTCACCATAACGTTCCATCTGAGTAGGTGTATTCATTTGTCTGCAACCTGTGGGTTATGGATCCGATATCGGATCCGAACCGGCATAGTTTCCAGCTATGGATCCAAGCTCTCAGCTCCTCCCCTCACCCATAATGCCCTGCTCTACCCTCATGACCTCAGATCGAGTTTGCCAAAGCAACAATACCCTCAAAAGGGTAACCAGTAATATGCAGGAAACTGAAAGGCCAGGGGGATAGGAGGGCGGGATGGTTGCAGACAAATGAATACACCTACTCAGATGGAACGTTATGGTGAGTACATAACTTCTAAATCTGAAGTAGGATATTCATTGTCTGCAACCTGTGGGACAGAGTCCCCAGCTACCTGAATCTTGGGGCCATCATGGAAGGATATTCCGAGCACCGCTGAGCCAAAGGATGCTCTACCCTGGATGCAAGATCCAACTTATAGTGAGAAATAAATGTATGAGACGAAGCCCATGTAGCTGCTGCACAAATATCATCCAGAGGAATCCTAGCCTTGAAGGCTGCTGAGGTAGATACTGACCGGGTTGAATGGGCATGAACACCCTCCCAGCGGGCCTTCCTGACGCTTGATAAGCCAATAAAATGCACTGTGAAATCCAGCGACAAAGAAACTTTGGAAATTGGCTTGCCCAAATTGAATTTTGCAAAGGAAATAAACAGCTGGTCGGATTGCCTATGACCAGCTGTCCTGTTGAGATAAAATCTTAGTTGCCTGTGAACATCTAGTGAGTGTAGCCTATATTCACCTTTGTTTTCATACTTAGGGAAGAAAACAGGAGGTTAATAGATTGATTGATGTTTGCTTCAGAAGCGATTTTAGGAAGGAAGGACGGGTTGGTCCTGAGGGAGACACGGTCCGGATAAAACCAAGTAAGGAGGTTTAGCTGATAAAGCTTGAAGTTCAGAAACTCTCTTGGCTGATGTAATGGCTACCAAAAAGGCTGTCTTATAAGACAAGAATTTGAGGTCCACTGTAGCCGAAGGGCTCGAAAGGGGAGCGGTCAAGGCCTGTAGGACCAGAGAAAGGTCCCAAGGAGGAACTGCTTGCTTAATAGGGGCCTGAGAAGGAAAGTACCTTTAAGAAAGGTTTTGCACAATTTGGCTGACATAAGAGGATTAGACTCTTGACCAATGTGATAGTGAGAAATTGCCGCCAGTTGAACTTTGACTGTGGAACTGCTGGCACCATCATTAAAGAGAGAGGTTAGAAAATCAAGCACTACGGGGAGAGGAACCGTGAAGGGATCTAGGCCTTGCCGCCCGCCCACACAGAGAAACGTTTCCATTTGCTTCGGTAAACCTTTCTAGTGGCTGGTTTATGAGCCGCCACCAAAATAGCCTTTACCGGTGAAGAAATACCGAGTCCTTATCAAGAGTGGAACTGGAGCAGCCAAGCGGTCAGCTTCAGGTTGTCCAGGTTCGGAGGAGGAATGCAGGATGGATGGGATATCAGATCCGGATGGGATCTAGAATCCAAGGAGGATTCACCGAGTGAGACCTTAGGAAGGGGAACCAGATCTGTCGAGGCCAGAATGGAGCAATGAGAATCATTCTGCAACCCACCCGAGAGGCTTTCTGAAGAACTTGCAGCATCAGAGGCAAGGGTGGATAGGCATACAGAAGACCGGGTGGCCAAGCATGCACCAGAGCGTCTCTTGGGGTACCTCCGGGAGGAGGTATCAGAGCGAAAAAACTGTCGCACTTGGTGTTTGAGGGAGAGGCAAAAAGATCGCATGAAGGAGTTCCCCACCGTGCGAATATGCGTTCCGCTACTTGACAATTGAGAGACCACTGTAAGGGGTCAGAATGGTGCGACTGAGCTTGTCCGCTAGGATGTTGGACCGACCGAATGTGCGTTGAGAAAGCGATTGGTGGAGATTGCCCATTCCCAAACTCTCATGGCCTCGACAAAGAGGGTAAGACCTTGTTCCCCTTGCTTGTTGATGTACCAGACAACAGACATATTGTCCGACTGAATCGCAATTGTTCCCAAGGGAAGAAAGTCCTGAAGTGCTAGCAACGCTAAGAGCACCGCCTCATCTCTAGAACATTGATATGCAGTAAGGTCTCTGCATCGCTCCACGTGCCTTGGACTGTCCGGCGCAGTGCCCCCACCCGAGGCGGAGGCGTCCGTGGTCACCGTGGCGAGAGGGGAGAAGCACAAAATGGGCGACCGTGGAGATCCGGGAGTGGAGCCACCACAAGAGGGACCGCTTGCAAGCCTTGCTGGTCGCTATGGGATGATACGTGGCGAGATCAAGGTAAGACCAGTGTGCTAAGAGCGTCCACTGTAGAATGCGCATATTGACCCTGGCAAGAGGAAGAAGAGCTATCGACGGCCATGGACCCTAGAGCCCTCAGGACCAACTCCGCTGGAACAGAACGTGAATGGAGAATGGCCCGCACCTGGAGCTGCAGATTCAGAATCCTGTCCGCAGTAAGGAAGGCTCAGAACTCCTTGTGTCTAGTCTGGCCCCTATGAAATCTAAGAGCTGAGTGGGTGCCAGGTTGGACTTTTGTATTTATTGTGATGCCCAGAAATGGAGCAAGATGGAGAAAGGAGTCTCGCCGAGAGAAGTAGATGCCTTGTTGGGGCGGTAAGGAGCCAGTCGTCCAGGTAGGGAAAGACCTGCACCCCTGAAGCCTCAGGTGGGCCGCTACCACTGCTAGTACTTTGGTAAACACCCTGGGGCTGTGGTGAGACCAAAGGGAAGGACCCGAACTGGTAGTGACTGGCTCCCAGCCGAAGCGGAGAAACCTCCTGGAGCGCCTGTCCATTAGGATGTGGTAGTACGCTCCTTGAGATCTATCGAGCACATCCAGTGGCATTCTCCCAGAAGGGGAGAATAGATTGTAGAGTGACCATTCGAATTTTTCTTTGGGGACTGCCAGATTCAGGAGAGAGAGGTCTAGGATTGGTCTTAGTTCCCCGTCTTTTTGGCACTAAAAGAACCTGGAGTAGAACCCTGATCCGATCTGGTCTGGGGAACGGGCTGGATGGCTCTTTTCTCTAGCAGATGGCCAATTTCTGCTAGCTGCCTCCCTTTGACCGGTGGTACGCCTGGGAGGGACTGCATCTTTGGAAGGTGAAGGAAAGGAATGTGATATCCCTGGATATGATTTGGAGAACCCAGCGGTCCGATGTTATGGACTCCCATGCCGCTAGGTGCCCCGGAACGCCCCCGACTGCCTCCAGAGTAGAGCAGTCGGGCAGCCTCAGGGCTGCTGCGGCCGTTCAGAGAAAGGTTCCTGGACCCGAAGTTTCTGGGAGCCCCTCTGCCTCTAGGGCGGCGTCCTCCTTGTCCTCCTCTCCCACGGAAGGGCTGGTTGTCCGGAGCAGGCTGGGACTGCTGCGACTTCGAACCACATCTTCTTCTGACCCTTTTGGTTCCTAGAATAGGGCCTCTGGGGTGCAGAGAAGCGGATTCGACGGCAGACAGCGTCTTCCGTCCTTCTCGCTCTGGGTCAACGTCTCCTAACGGTCTTGCCAAACAGAGCAGAACCATCAAAGGCGTTCAACGACGCCTTGAAGGGCTCAGAGAAATCAGTGGCGGAGCCAGGCCTGACGCCTAGCGACCAGTCCTGTCCCAAGAGCTCTAGCGGCGCCTCCGTAGCATGGGAGAGTAGCCGCATAGAAGTATTCGTGACTGACCTTAGAGTGGCCATTTTGGTGGAGTGCAGAGCTCTGTCCTCCTCCGAAATGGACTCAGGGGATGCAGCGTACTCCTTAATAAGGTCTCGCTGCATCCGAATAACATGTGCCAAATAGTTCAGCGCCTCACCGAAGGTCGCCGAACTGAACATCCGCTTCCGCAGGCGGTCCATGATCCGAGACTCCTTGCTGCGTGGGTGGACTGACGGACTCTCCTGAGCCAGTTCCTCTTTGTGGCCGCCATCAACATGGCATCTACAGGAGGCCCCTTACTCCAATGGGTCCTGTCAGAAGGCGGGCTAAGGATTTTGTCAGGTCTTTGGGAATTGGCTCCACGGTGTCCGGTTCCTTCCACGCCCTGGTGGTAATAAGGTCCACCAGGGGTCGGCAGGGGACACCCAAGAGGTAGACGGGCCCGCTTCAATGCCTCCAAGAACACGGACTCGTCCGAGGAAGACTTGGGGCAGACCACCCCCTGATACGGAGTATTTCCATGATGTCTCCGAAGGAGACATCCTCGGGGTGACCAGAGCCTTCCCTTCCTCCAAGTCCGTGTCTTCAGTGAGAGACTCAGGGGAGTCTATGTGCCTCCTTTGCTATGCTGAGGAGCCTCCTCTGGGGGCTGTCAGAAGAGTCCTCAGCAGCCAATTGCTCCATAGGAGCAACTTGGGGCACAGAAACGGGCTGTCCCAGGGGCCGGATGGTGGAAGCCTGGCCCAGTGCAGAGGAGCGGGACGGAGCGAAGCAAGTGCCGGGGTCCGGAGACCTCAACAGAGCCCTCTCCACTACATCAAAAGCGAAGGGCGACCTCACCAAAGGATCCGGCAATCGGCTCCCTCGGATCCGAAGAGTGGATCGGAGCCGGCGCGGCTCGGATCCGGGACAGTGCGCTCCGACACAGACGGCGCCGAAGGAGCACTGATCCCCGGATCCGGCTCGATCCAGGCTCCGAGATCGGTCCGACACTCGAGGCATGGTCGGATCCGGCACCCAGTACTATCGGATCCGACCTCCCCGGCTGCTCGGCTCCAGCTGCTCCGAACCCGGAAGCGGGTCGGAGAAGGAGCGATAGGCTTGAAAAGGGTGTTGAGCTCCCCGGAGGGGAGGCAAGAGCACTCCCATCTGCATCTGGGCCTGGATGAACCTTCGCATCATCCGTCCAGATCAGCATCCGAAAGGCTATGGTCGACCTCGACGAGGCTACCGAGGTAGGCCTGGAATGCCTCCTCGATAGCCTCGCTGAGATCGGGTCTCCTCCTCCTCAGGACCTGGTGAGAAGCACACAGGTGACCGGAGCCGAAGGAGGAGACCGCAACAAGGAGCCGGGAGAAGCTGGCAGGCGGGACGAAACAGAGGTCTCGGCCCGCCGCTTGTGGTGCTTCTCCCTCCGGTCCTTCTTAGAAGCATCCCTCTCCTGTCCTGAAGCGGGAGTTTGAGTCCCAGGAGCAGGAGGGGGTGCTACAGGGGGAACAGCTGCAGCAGGAGTCCCGAAGGAGCGGGGTCGGGCCGAGTCCGGCGGTAAAAGACCCGCCAGGACCAGCTTGGACCTCCGCTCCTTCAGTGCCCTGGGGTTGAACCCTGCACAAATGGAACAGCCAGATGTGAGGTGCTCAACCCCAAGACACTTAACACACCGAGTGTGGCCATCAGCCGGTGAGAGCTTATGGCCACACTCGGAGCATGAAAAGAATGACTTAGGCTGGTCAGCCATAGTCAAATTCCCAAAAGTTACAGAAGTAACTTAACAAAAACTAAAACAAGCACACAGGCCTCACACACACTCTACGTAGCGAGGGAGGGAATAAAAAATACTACTGTAAAATAAATTTAAACTAAAAACAGTCAATACACAAAGGGAACCTACAACTTTCACACAAAAAAGTTTAAAGAAAGCAAAAAATTTCTATTTTTATACAAGAAAAATACCACTTAGCTGAGAGCTAAAGACACCACATCCAGTTACCAGCGCGGCAAACAAGATCTGAGGTCATGAGGGTAGAGCAGGGCATTATGGGTGAGGGGAGGAGCTGAGAGCTTGGATCCATAGCTGGAAACTATGCCGGTTCGGATCCGATATCGGATCCATAACCCACAGGTTGCAGACAAATGAATATCCTACTTCAGATTAAACGTTTTAGAACATCAGTGAAGAAGTGAAAATAATTTGTATTACTGTCAGTCAGACTTTAGCATATTTGTAGCGAATTGGGATTTATTTCACTAGCAAAGAAAATAATTGCTGTTGGCTGTAGGTTTAGGACAGCTGAGTGGAGGAAAACTTAGCTGTATTTGTAGATGTGTAAAACTTTTGCTGAGCTTTAATAAATCCTTGTATGACCACCTAAATGCAGATGCAGTCTTCCAATTTTTTTTTTTTTTTAATACTGGAAATTGATCAGATATACAGCAAGCATTAATAGCATGGTGATGTTCTTTGTGTTTCACTGTTGCAGTCATCACATTTGGGTTATCCCTGCCAGATAGCCCTCCGCCCAATTACCAGAGGCTTAGTATTTCTGCGTTGGTTGCTGTCACTTCAGGACTGACATCAGGTCGTCAGGAGTATAAAGTAAGGCAGCCGACACCATTACATCAGTCTTTCTTGCTGTGGAGCCCAAAGCAGAAGCAGTACGCACGAGTGCCGGTCGGCCACTACCTGAGTTTCGTCTACGGAATTAAAGCTGAAGTCTTCTAAAGCTAAGTACCCCGTTGGGAATCCCTTTTTCTTGCACTAACCGATGTCAGAAAAAGTTAACAATTGTCTCGCCTGTGGAAAGCAAAAACAACACCGAGACTTTCTTACTGCATCACTTGCTTAGGCCAAGACTATGACATCCCCTACTGCCACTTCTGTGCTTTGTTCAACGCCAGAACTATCCGTTGTCGGGCCCTTATTGTAGCTAGATATTTTTACAGTCCTCACTCAGATATGGCTTCGGTAAGCCATCCAACAGCAGATATTCCGAAAAAACATAGACAGAGACAGACCATACAGGTCCAAACTCCCGTTAAGCTAGTCGTCAGTTATCCTGTCCTTGGGCGCTTTTGCAGCAACCTGATGCCTGCTTTTCTGGATTCACAGGCTGCTATTGAGACCCTTTTGGAGTCCGGTATGCCGCAGAACTCTTCTTCGACTAAGGATCCTGCAGTCGTCTCTACCTTGGATGGTTCCGGAACCGCTGAGCAGGCACCACCGGAACCGCTGAGCAGGCACCAGCTTTTGAGGAAGTCTTTCACACTACCGATTCTCGACAAAAACCGACGTCTTCTTTCATGACAACCGTTCCTTCAAAAATAACCGAGTTTCTTAGGCCCAGGGTACGAACCAAACCCAGTCTCAGGCACGTGCTTACTTGCCTCAGTCTCCAATGCTTAAAATGGCGGAAGACCTTATCATGCTAATCAGGGGAAGCCAAGCTACCCACTCCAAAAGAAAAGAGATCTGTCCCCTGTAGTTTTGTCTGAACCAGAGTCTGATGACTGATGCATTTGAATGTGAAGATTTGCAACCCCTGTCTACTTATGAGGATTTTGATGTAGAGGATTCCATTCCTTTAGCCTCTCCCCGAGAGGATTTTTCCTTTGGGGAAACACTTCATACCTTAAGGGACCATTTCCAATGGGAGAGTCAGGACTATCCTCAGTCTAAAAAGAGACTCTGGGAATTCTTAGATCTTCCACAGTACAGACCCTTGGCCATTCCCCCCAGTCCTGGATGTCGTGGAGGATGTTTTCTTGGAATCCAGTGTGACTCCTGACACCCTCCCTCCTGCGCCCAGAAAACCAGACAGGTACTACAGAGTCCCTGATTCACACAAGTTTCTTTTTAAAAATCCTACTGCTGACCCTGAGGTAATTTCTCAAGGGCCTAAAGGCATTAAAGCAACCTCTACTAAGAATCCCACCCCTTCAGATAGGGATTCCCGAGCACTAGACAGATGGGGTAAAAAAGTATACACCCCAGCTACTATTGCTATCAGAGCACTAAATTGTCAGTTCCATATGCAAACATTTCAGCAGCATACCCTGGAACAACTCAAACAAAAAAATGTCTTCCTTTCCTGCTTTTGCAGAATCTAAAGCATTACAAGAGTTAATGCATTCTGCAAGGCATGCAACTAAACACACCTTGCACTGTGGTGATGCCTTAGAAGCTTCTTGCAGGGCAGCAGTCACTGGATCTGTCCTTAGAATGTGTGCATGGCTTAAGGAACAGCCCTTGCCAGACCATTTCAAATGTAAGTTGTTGGATGCCCCCTTGCACAAAGACAACTTATTTGGCACTAAGGCAGAAGTGGTCTTAAAAAAGATGGAAGAAAAAGCAAAATCTATGCAGACAGTTAATGATTTCTTACAGGTCCAGCCACCCTGCTTCAGCAGGCATTGTCCCACCAAGCAGTGATCCTTTCCTGCTCCCACTAGGCCAGTTCAGCCCAGACCTCCCAGACAGCAGCAACAGGGAATGCAGAGATCTAAGCAGTGGACTACTTCCACTTCAAAACTAGGGAGTTCTAAACCCCACCCCCTTATGGTAAGAACTCAAAATGACTCACCTCCCCCACCCTCTGCCCCCCCTCTCTTACCCCTAGGAAGAAAATTCTCCTTTCATGCAAGCACCTGGGCCACCATTATCAATGACCCCTGGGTTCTCAACATAGTGTTCCAGGGATACAGATTTTCTTTCCACACCCTTTCAATTCCAAAAGGTTTCCCATATCTACCTCCATTCCAATGGGCAGAGGCGCAAAAGCAAGTCCTTTCCCTGCTTTCTATGAGGACAGTAGAGCACGTTCTTGCAGAACAGAAAGGCCTACTCCAGACTTTTTCTGGTACCCAGAAAAGAGGGCACCTGGTGCCCCATCCTCTATCTATCCATTCTAAACACATTCATGGTGATTCCAAAATTCAAAATGCTCACCCTCCAGCAGCTGCTACCCATGCTCTCCAAGGATGCTTGGCTAGCCACCCTAGACCTAAGAGGCCTACCTACACATTCCTATCAGGGAATCATGCAGGAAATATCTCTGTTTCAGGGCAGGATCTCAGCACTTTCAGTTCTCTGTGCTTCCCTTTGGCTTAACTACTGCTCCCAGAGTTGTCACAAAATGTCTGGCTCTGACCATTGCCTTTTCTAGACAAAGGAATATCCAGATTTACCCATACTTAGATAACTGCCTAATTCAGGCAAATAGCCAGGAAAAGCTGCTCGAGCACCTGGCCTTTGTAAAGCCCCTGCTAACCTCCCTAGGGTACACAGTCAACAAAAATAAATCCAAACAGGTGCCCACCCAAAGGATTATACTCCTGGGGGCAAGCCTGGACACAGCATCCCAGATGGCATTCCTTACACCAGAAAAGCAAACTTTCCTGACAGCCTACTTCTCTCAACTAGCCACCAGATCCCAGCTGTCTGCAAGGAAAAATCCTGCAAGCTCTGGGGTTTGTGGCATCTTGCATACTACTCATTCCATATGCCAGACTGCATATGAGGAAACTTCAGTGGTACCTAAAAAGCCTTTGGTGTCAACACTCTCAAGACCTGGAAGTTCTTATTCTATAATACCTTGCCTCAGAAAAGATTTTCTTTGATGGGCAACCGCTTGCTCCCACAACAAGGGACTACCTTTCTCACCCCCCACCCCCGCCATCCAGACCCTCACCACAGACTATGCCTGGGGTACACACCTGGACGGCAGGTGCATACAGGGCCAGTGGGAGCCCACAGTAAATCCATCTGCACATCAACCAAAAAGAGATGATAGCTGTGCAGCATGCCTTGATAGCTTTCAAGCCCCTTCTCTCCCCAGGGGCTCTCCTGATCAAAACAGACAACACCACTGTGATGTATATCAACAGGCAGGGAGGGACTCACTCCTACCCTCTATGCAGGCTGGCCATGACCCTTTGGCACACAGCCTTTGCCATGCAACTCCACCTGTTAGCACTTTCCTACCAGGTTCTCTCAATTCTCTGGCAGACAACTTAAGCAGAGGTCTTCTGTACCCACATGAGTGGCAGTTCAACAGAAGAACCTTCACCCTAATAACTCGGAAATGGGGCACCCCGAAGGTCGACCTCTTTGCCTCCCACACCAACCATCAGCTCAGCAAGTTCTGCACCAGGGAGCATAACTGCATGGCTTGGAAAGTGGAGGTCCTGCCCTTCACCTGGGTCAATCTCTCAGTCTGTGCATTTCCTCCACTACCCCTCATCCCCAGGGTACTGCTCAAAATAAAGGAGGAAAAACCAAGGGCAATTCTTATAGCTCCAGACTGGCCTTGCCAGCACTGATACCCCTTGCTGCGCAGCCTGTCCCCACTGCCACCATGGCATCTTCCTCAGATTCCAAACCTCCTGACCCAGAGGGAAGGTGACTTCATGCATCCCCAATTGCAGACACTCAGTTTGGCAGCTTGGCTTACTCCCTAACCCCAGATCAATCTGCCAACTCCAGTAAAAAGGTTCTAGATGTTATACATTAGGCCAGACACCCTAGCACTAGACTGACAAATGGAAAAGGTTCTGCACCTGGATTTAGGCTGAGGGAACTAATACGGCACAGCCCTCCCTTCCTGTCATCCTGGATTACTTAGCTGACCTGCTACACAGTAGCATCTTTTTCCTCTATTAAAATTCATGCCTCTGCTATCTCTGCTCATGTTCCCACTGAGCAGCCCCTTTTCTCACACCCTTTGATCAAACAGTTCGTAAGAGGGGGCTAGCAACTTGAGGCCACCCAGAAGAGCATCAACCCCAGCTTGGGACCTTAATTTTATATTGGAAAAGCTCACTCTGCCCCCCTTCGGACCAGCCTCTTTGGCAGAGATAAAATTTCTTTCCTGGAAGACCGCTTTCCTTCTGGCCATCACTTCAGCCAGAAGTCTCCGAGCTGCAAGCACTCATGGCTGTGGAACACTTCTTAGTCTTCCATACTGACAGGGTATCCCTCAGAACTAACCCGTCCTTCATGCCCAAGGTGGTGTCCAGTGTGGCTTTCAACCAATCCATTCATTTGCCCACCTTTTTTCCTAATCCACAGAACAAGGGGGAAAGGATCCTGCACTCTCTAGATGTGCACAGACAGCTCAGATTCTATCTAGACAAGACTAAATCCTTCAAAAAGTCTGATCATTTGCTGGTCAGCTTTGCTGCAGGGGCAGAGGGCAAAGCCATCTTCAAACAAACACTGAAGGCTTCCCCCCAAGGGTTCAGGACTCTACCAGAGCAGCCCCCACCTTTGCAGCTTTCCTCAAAGGAGTCTCCACCAGGGACATCTGGAGACTGCCACGTGGACATCTGTTCACACCTTCACCAAACATTACCACCTGCCTCTCTTCTCCAAATCCAGGGCAGAGTTTGCCTCTGCAGTCTTGCAGGGCATCTTAGCCAGCCCCTAGATGTTCATCGTGTTTCACTGTTGCAGTCATTACTCTTGGGTTATCTGCTGGCAGGCTACCCTCAGTCGGCCAGAATTCCAAAGTCTAGGTCCAGCTTCGGTTGCTGTCGCCTCTTCCCTGACATCAGTGCGCCAGGGGTATAAAAGATGCAGCCGATGCCATTTTCTTCAGTCTTTCTTGCCGCGTGGTGCCCGAAGCAAAAGCAGTTCGCAAGTGCCGGTCGGCCGACTCCTGAGATTTTCAATCCGAATTTCAGAACCCAAGTCTTCATTAAAGCGAAGTACCCCATTGGGGAAACTTTTTTCTTGCTCCAGACCGATGTCAGAAAAAGATAACAATTGTATTTCTTGTGGGAAGCAAATACCTCATAAGGAATGTCCTTCAAGGATGCATCTGCAGTCCTTACAAATGGGTTGTCCTGTCGTCAGGCAGCCCTTCGGTCGGCCGGATTCCAAAGTCTGGGTCTGGCTTCGGCTGGTGTCGCACTTCACCCGACGTCATAGCTGCAGTTCTTCGGGTATAAAGGCATCAGCCGACGCCATCTTCCTCAGTCTTTCTTGCCGCGTGGCGCCCGAAGCAGAAGCTGTTCGCAAGTGCCGGTCGGTCAGAACCAGAGATTACTACTACCGAATACTACTTCGAAGACTTCTAAAAAGCTAAGTACCCCACTGGGGACTCTTTCTTGCTTCAGCCGATGTCAGAAAAAGTGAATAACTGTTTAACTTGTGGGAAACAAATACCTCATAAAGATTTCCACTCTTACTGCTTACCTTGTTTAGGCCCAGACCACGACGTAGCAGCTTGTCTAGCCTGTGCTGCTTTTAACCGACGGACGCTTAGACGTCGGTCGGAATTTGCAGAGCAGTTTTTCGGTTCTGATTTTGCATATATTATGCCGTCGGATCGTCCGACTTCACAAATAACCAAAAGCAGGAAAGGACCGACACTCGCGTCCATGGTTTCGACGAAACCGCGTTAAGCCAACCAAGTGTCTCGGTTTCGCTGAAACCGAGCAAGCGGTTCTTCCTCCAGCCGAAAACTTGCCTTCTACCGAGGCCTCTTCTAACCTGGTGGAATCGGCTTCTGAAATCCAACCTCCAGTTGCGGTTTCTCAGGAATTATCTGACACTATTCCCTTGGATATTTCAACCCCTGTACGTGGAGCTGCTAGGCCTCCTGCAGCCATGTCCATTAAGGCCTTTGCCAGGGCCAAAGCAGCTAAAGCTTCAAAAACTGTGCCTGTTAAGCCCCCCTCTCACAGGCCCAGCACCAGTTCCCATATGCTTTCTCTGGCAGAGGATCTCATTTCTTTAATTCGTGGATCCCAGCCTCATCCAGACAGGGCCTCCCAACCACCTCCAGAGAAGAGGCCTAGAGCAGAGCCCCCAGAGCCAGTATCCACAGATGATTCCTCTGATGACTCAGAAAATACAGACCCTCCAGAGGCTCCTTACTCCCCTTACGAAGACTCGGATGCTGAAGAGTCCATCCCTTCTGCCTCTCCACCTGAGGAATTTCCTTTGGGGAAACCTTGCATGCTATGAGGGAACAATTTCAGTGGCAGGGCCAAGATTTCTTAGACTCCAGGAAAAGGCTTAGAACCTTTTTACATTTGCCTCAGCATAGGCCTTTAGCTATACCTCCAGTTCTTTCTGTTGTAGATGATGCATTTAATGATGCTTGCACTGCTCCTGATTCATTACCTCCGGCCCCTGCTAAGCCCGGTAGGTTCTACAGGGTCCCGGACACTCATCACCATTTATACAAGGCTCCTTTTGCAGATCCAGACTATCTCCCAGGGGCCTAAGGCTGTAGCAACTACATCTGCTAAAACCCTCCCTCTGAAAGGGAATCCAGGTCCTTAGAGAGATGGGGTAAAAAAGTTTACACTTCTGCTACTCTGTCAGCTAGGGCTTTGAACTGCCAATTTCATATGATTCAATATCAAGAATTTATGCTAGACCAATTAACTAAAAAACTGTCCTCTGATTAATCTTTAGATAAGTTAGTTAAATGTT